>NW_028252876.1:0-143348 GCF_964263255.1 Lissotriton vulgaris
TTTGAAGGTCGGGCCAGACGGGATCACGTTACGGCGTTCTTTCAAAGAGGACTCCACCATTACCAGCGTGTACAGATATATTATCCATCTTTGTCCCAGCTACACCCTTCAGTTTGTCAATTGGGATAGCAACAGACCTCGACCTTTAAAGCACCTCCTGTCGCGCTATGTAAACAGATAAATCATTCATCTTTGTCCCAGCTACACCCTTCAGTTTTCCAATTGGGATAATAACAGACCTCGACTCTTAAAGCACCTCCTTTCGCGCTATGTAAACTTATCAAGCCGTCCGTCTGTCCCAGAAGTCTAAAGTACAAGATTTATAAAAATCATCTTATTTTACTAGAACCTTATATCAAGGGAGCATCCCACATCAATTGATAGAACGTGACGTGCCATTGAGCCACCCATCTTTTGTCAGTTAAGACTACTTAACAGATTGCAATCTTGTTCAAGACCCTTCCGTCGGATACCCATATACTGCATATATATATATACTGTGCGCATATACTCTACAGAAACCTAAGTATCATACCAGCAATTGAAAATACAGAACTCCTGATGAAGGCAACTCGCCGAAACGCGTTGGATTAGATTCAGTTTTGTATTTGGCATTGACAATCAATTGTTGACTTATACATTAGTGCATGGATTATAAATATCAATGATTATAAATATATTTATGTTCTGGATGAATTATTGTAAAAAGTTGTACAAATTGTGATTTTTAAAAAAAGTGATAAAAAGCCACTTAATAACTGTGAGAAAAAAATAATTAAAAAGAAGTTTTATAAATTCATAATTCATGGTATTTCAATCTATATTATAACAATGTGTGATAGAGTCCAGGAAATATACACATAACCCGGTGTATAAGTTAGCTTTCACAAAAGTATTTGAAGGTCAAACAACCTTGCTGGTTTTTTTTGCAACATTGACATATGAACTTCTGACCTGTGTCTTCAGCCAGGTACAGTATGAGGTGTTACCATGGTAACAGGCAGAGAGGGGAATGGTTGAACTGTATGTGACTTTGAAAATATTGAAAGGTAGAAGCAATTGAAATGTTAGTTTGATTTTGAATTTGTGTGGGAAGAAATGTAATTGGTTATGTACATGAATCTGGGTCTGAAATGAGAAGGAATCCATGCCATTATTCTGAGGCTGCAGTGACAGAAGCATTAATCAGAGATTCTGCATGAGAAAATTCTGGTTTGTGACTGCCACTGTTGTTAATCTTCAAAAGCATTTTTAAAGGTGAGCCTCTCACTCTTTTTCACTGTATTTCTCCTTTTATTTTGCCTTAGTCACTCTAACTGTTTCACTCCCTCACAGTCTGTCACTATCCTTATTTTTCTCTCACTGTTTTCTTTTCTTTCCACTACTCTTCCTTTTCTTTCCTCTCTGTTTCTATGAATGATTTTGTCTCACTTACTACTTTTACTTTCTCTTATTATGTTTTTTTTCCTCACTCCTCTTCCCTCATCCTGATGTCTAACCCATCACTGTTATTGCTTTTCATTCACTCTCAGTACTTTTTCCTTATTCTCTTTCCACAATTTCTTTCCTTCAACTCTCTTTTCTGACTTCCTCACTTCATCCCAGTTATTCCTTTTCATTTATTCGTTCTCTTTACTTTTTCCCTCTTTTTCTTCCTTACAACTGTTAGAATTGTCAGATTGTCACCTTGTAGTTTTGCAACCATTTTTAGTCTACTGTAGAAATGCCATAGAAAATGTTTTAAGAGTAGATAGTAATTATTTTACTGATTTGCAATCAATAGTGTCATGTGTCTAAGATCAGACTGTGAGTGAAGCTTGATTTCGAATGAAACTGGGTAAATAATTTGATTTGTTGATGTCTTTCTAAAAATATGGCAATACATGTATTCTTGAAGTCAGTTATGCTTTAGGATATGTACTGCTAGAGAATCTTAGGCAGCATGTCTGTCAGGCCTCTTAGTGCCCAAATAGACTCTATGCTGTGCAATAAAAATCCAGGGTGTGCTGAAAGGAATGTTATGTCTTGTATATATATATATATATATATATATATATATATATATATATATATATATATATATATATATATATATATATATATATATATATTACCTACTGGCGGTCGCCAGTAGGTAGTTATAGTTAGGATTTTTTTCAATGTTAAATCTCAAAATTCTATTTGGAATAACTTTGGCACCGGTTGACGAATCTGCCTGAAAATTTCCTGAAAATGGCCTCGTCGAGCTCCGGTTCTTCCTTGAAAGTTTGGGGGGGATATGTCAAGCGGGGGCCGAGATAAAAGGGGGGTCCCAAAACGCGTTTTCCCCATGTTAATTTCCATAGGGCGGTCGATTTCACTTTTAGCTCGAACGGCTGAATGGATATACAGCAAACTTGGCAAAATTGTAGGGACTGGTAGCCCGATGTGCCTTTGCTACGTCTCAAGATATGTGTTCCAGTGGATTTTGAGTAATTTAGGTTCAAAAAAATATATATATCTATAGGCGCTCTCCGGTGCGCGTACCGGAAAGCGCTCCAGTCGCGCCACGCGACTTGCGCGCAGAAAGCTGATTGGCTCTTGGGTGTCTGTAAACATTCTAAACAGTCTGGAGCGGCCGCCATCTTGTGTCTCGGTAAAATCGAGACACAAGGGGTTTAAAAAAAAAGGGGCAAATGACCATAAGGGGGAAGAGTAGACCCCCTCTGACCCCCTAGTTTTGATGTGGGGGCCATAAAAGGGTCCCGCGGGTAAAAAAAAAAAATTAAAAAAAAATCGATTTCCGCGGGGGCGCACCCTGTACGCGTACCGGGGAGCTTACTGGGGAGCGTACGATGGAGATAAAAAATGACAGATTTTTTTTCACAAAAAAAATTGCATTTTTTTATAAATTAGAGGTAGTTCTGAAAAGAACTTTTTTTTTTGATTTTGTTGTTTTATATTTTTTTTTTTTAGACTTTTTAAAACAATTTTATAATTTTTGGGATTTTTGTCAAGGGAAAAACAAAAAACAGGGATTCCAAAACGGCTCAACAGGAGCAAAAAAATGTGAAAATTTAGGGACTGTCAGGGCAGCGGTGTTGCTGTTTCTTTTGGGCAATGAGTTCAACACTCTGCTCCCCATAGCAGAGCAGTTCGTCACACTCCGTGCACAGAAATTTGATGCCTGCAAACTCTGGCTGTATGTTAGGGACCATTCTTCTACGGGATGGTCCCGAAGGTGTTGCTCCACCAGTGGAGGTGCTGCCGCCATCTGTGGGTAATTTCCGTGCCAGGTCTCTGACACTCTCCCTCGCAAAGTTGTTTGGGTGTCTTCTTTTGACATGCCTGATTAAATTGGCATTTCCAAAACTATATTTTTTCAGAGGATTGCCTCTGGATAAAGTACTCCCACATATTTTGCAGGTTACTTTTGGAGCGTTGACTTTTTTTTCTCCTTCAGGGATGTTATAAAATTTCCAGATGAAATGGATTTTTTTCTTCTGCCTAGGAGGGTCCTCATCTACAAATGCCTCTGAATCACTGCTGGATGACTCTCTTGCAGCCATTGCTGTAGATCAGGAAAGTAGGAGATGAAGATAGTACACAGAACAGCTCTTGCTCTCTCCAAGTACAAAGCAATAGTGAAGGAAATGGGTGGGGATTTCATTCTTTGTAAAAAAAACTGTTAGCAACCAATGAAAAGTGTTATTTTAGGGTCACATGACCCGACACGCTACGCAGCGCGCTCCGGAGCACTTCCGGGTGCGTTTACGCGGCGCGATCGTAGGCGCTTCCAGGGCGCACACGTGGCGCGATCTTGGGCGCTTCCGGGTGCGTTTACGCGGCGCGATCGTAGGCGCTTCCGAGGGCACTTATGTTGCGCGCCAAAGTGACGTCATCAAACTTTTACAGAAATACATAATCATTTTCCTTATAAAAAAAAACGGATTTTATTTGTATGGTACGAAATGTTTTGCATTATTATTAACTTTTCATTCATATTTTTTTTTTCACGAACGACAGTAGCGCTCTGGGTGCGCTTTCAGGTGAGCTCACCGGAAAGCTTACCGGAGAGCTTAGCTGAAAGCTTCCCGGAGCGCGCACCCAGAGCGCAAAAGAAAAAAAATATATAAAAAAATGAATACTTAAAAAAAAACAGCAAATTGTAAAAAAAAAAAAAGGTTAGAAACTCGATATAGAAAGGAATTAGCATTTAAAAAACCTATGAAATTCACTGAAAAAACCATAGGTTTCACACCAGTTATAGTTAGGAATTAGCATTTAAAAAAACCTATCAAATTCACTGAAAAAACCATAGGTTTAACACCAGTTATAGTTAGCTGGAAATTTTACTGACATAAAACCATTGAAATTCCCACGTTATAGTTAGTTGGACTCACTATAACTTGAACGTGTAATGCACTGCTGATGACATCACATATTACATCACTCATGACATGGTTAGTGACATCACTCATGACATCACTGATGACAGAGAGACTGACCTACTTTCACTCGCTAATATATGTATTCACTAAGATACACTTAATAAGGCAGATATCCAATTATTATTTTTTAAAAAAACATCCATTAAGACAATAATTTAAACAAATATTCTTCCATCGACCTTAACATACATATATAAAACATATTTATTTATCTGAAAGACACACATTCACTGGATGGTGTCATCAGTGCATTACACGTGCAAGTTATAGTGAGTCCAACTAACTATAACGTGGGAATTTCAATGGTTTTATGTCAGTAAAATTTCCAGCTAACTATAACTGGTGTTAAACCTATGGTTTTTTCAGTGAATATATATATATATATATATATATATATATATTTATATATATATATATATTACCTACTGGCGGTCGCCAGTAGGTAGTTATAGTTAGGATTGTTTTCCATAGGAAATCCTCAACATTCTATTTGAAATAACTTTGGCCCTGGTTGAAGAATCTTAGCGAATTTCTCAAAGAAGATGGCTCGGTCGGCTGCGCTCCTTCCCTGAAAGTTTGGGGGGGATTGGTCAAGTGGGGGCTGAGATATAAGGGGGGTCCCAAAACGTGTTTTCTGCATGTTATTTTCCATAGGACCTTTAGACTCGGCTACAGGTCGAACGGCTGAATGGATTTATAAGAAATTTGGCAAAACTGTAGAGTCCGGTTCGCAGATTACGCTTTTTTTTAAATGGTGTAAATCCGTTCAGTAGTTGTTGAGAAAATTAAAGTTAAAGTCAATTATATATCTATAGGCGCGCACGCGTGCGCGCACTCAAGCGGCTGCGAGTGAGCGGAATTTTTTTTTGCTGCGTGACGTCTGTTAACGTTCGATTCGAAGGAAATCAGGAAGTTTTGTTCGCCATTTTGTCACTGCGAGTAAATATATTGTTCATTTCAAAGCGTTGAAACATGGAAAGGGGAGAAGGTAGAGATTGTTTTGCTGCGTAGCTTTTCTCGGGGTGTGCAGTAAGGCCCTTAAACGCAAAAAGATATAATTTTTCCACAAAAAAAAATACGGGGTGCGCGCACCCGGTCGCGCACACCTATTTACAAGAGTGTGAAAATGGAGATAAATCAGAAGTTTGAGTGCTTAGATATAAGGTGGCTCTGAAAAGAGCCATTGTGTTAATTGAGTGTTTTCTGCATTTATAAGTAAGTACCGATGCAGAGCCTGATGTTGCAGAGGAAGATTCTGTTTCCCTCATTCGTGAAATGAACACCGTCTCTCCTATAGACGTCTTGCATGTGGTATCGCAAGTTGTTGTGGTAAATAGAACCCATGCTATAATCTCTGAGGAACGCAGAAACAGATTTATTTACATGTCTCCTTGCTTTCTCAAATTGTGCACAATGTTGATTGGACCAATTCCATTTCTGTCTTTGGCATATATTGGAATATACCAAGGCAGATCGAGGAAAAAGTGTCATCAATTGTCGAAAGGTGTCTTTTAGAAGCATTTCCAGACCGACCCCAGTGATTGTGCCTAGATCGTTCCCACCACAGTGCACAATTATAAGGTCTGGTTCTGGGAGATGCATAAAAGTTTTTACCAATGGAATCAATTGGTGACATTTCAATCCTCTTTTGGCAATCCATGTTATGTGTACATTTGGTAAGCCGAGGTTGCAAATTCGTCTGCTTACTGCATATTTTTCACTCCAGTGAATATAACTGTGTCCTATAAGCCAGACCTTCATTTTCAAGGGATTTGTAGTCGTCCTCCGATCGGTTCTGGAAGTGGAATGGTAGTTAGAAGTTGAAATTCTAAATAAAGAAAAAGGAAGAGGATGGGTGTGGTTAAAAAAATTAAAATGATTGGTTGTTTGTAATAAGTGGAGATTGAACAGTACGTTGCATGTTAATGCTTATGTTAAACGAGAAGTACTATTTGGTGTGAAAAAACAAGACATGTAACAGAGCTGTGGATTGGCAGGTGTTTCTGGAGGGAAAATAGTCTTCTTAATTTGTTGTAGAACGTTGAGACATGAACTTTTGACCTGTGCCTTCAGCAAGGTGCAGAATGAGGTGTAACCATGGAAACAGCCGGAGATGGCAGTTGGTGATGGGTTCACTCTTTGGTGCCTCTGTGTCTGACTCTGTTCTGTGGTGGCAGGTGGACAACTGTTTGGTATTGTAGAGATGAAAGGGTGATAAGGAGAGAAATACGACATAGCGTTTGGCCTGTAGAAGCGTGGGAGCAGTGATTAAGTCTGAGTGAAGCGGAACTGTGGCGGTGCTTGGTAACAATAAAAAAATGTTTTAACAGTGGTATAACTGTCTCTACGGTGCGCGACCTACTAAGAAAAAGTTCACGGGCCGTAATTGGCTTGCAGGTTCTAGTATCAGTAAGTGAGGTCGAGAAAAGAAAACATTCAGGACTTTATTTATGAAGGCCTTGCGCCACCGGTGCGTCACTGTTTCCCATTTTAAAAAATGAGGCACCGGCGGCGGAAGGTCTTCATAAATAAGGTCCTCAGTGACTACAGTTAAGGTTATGTGAAACCCATGAATAGTTTTTCAATATGAAATCATTTCAGTTGAGATTATGGATTAAAAGAGAAACCGTGAATATTTGAAATGTTTATTTAGAAATGTACTGTTTTAAAGGCAAATCATTATGTAATATGAGTAAAGAAATTGCAAAAAACACAGTAATTGGTATTGTCAGTAGTACATGGAATACAAACGCTATAGTTGAAGAAAAATGAATACAGTTGGAAAAAAACATTGTACACTCTTATAAGGAAGTATATTATATTTTAATAAATGGAAGAAGGTCTCTGGCCTTTCAGTTTAGGAACGATATATGAAAATGCAAGTGGTTATACATCATTACTTTATCAATCAGCTGTCTACATGCGAAGCACTATCAAGTTTGTGTTATGTTACTGTGTACGGGGAAAAAAAGGCGCCAAAAGCGACAAAATGGCGAGAGGTGCATGTATGTAATCTGTTGGATGCTGCGCAAATCACTATTGAGGAGAACTACTGTATTGAGATATCTTTTGAAGGTTGCAGTATTGCATTTGAAATACAGCACAAGTAACAATGGAAATATTGTTGAAAGAACATATTTTTCTGTAAAGTATTTTAAATTAATAATTTTATAGAAAATTAAAGGAGCAGAGGCGTGTGAGGTGGAAATAAGCAGTTGAGATGCGAAATGGCGTTTACAGTTATAAAAAACTCGTTTATAATTTACCCATTAATTAGGGTACATGTAGCATATATTAGCGAGTTTTGCATCGAGTACGTTTGAAATAACCTTGGATAAGATATGCAATAGAATTTTTGAGATTAGACTGTAAAAAAATAAAGTTGAAAATCGAGTAGCTGAAGAAACAAATGTAGTCCACATAAAAGACCAAAATTTAAACAACACGAAATCATAATGTCCACTGTTAGTAAACCCAATAGGTCTGTTCTTCAAAAGAAAATATGGAAAAGAACGTGAATAATATAGGGAAGCAAAAGGAAATGAGGACGTCAATGGCTTGTATAAGAGTTATTGAAGCATTGTTTAGGCAAAATAGGTAACTTCTGCTTGTAACAGGAAATCACTTTTATGATTTGAAAGTATGTCAGCTATCCAATGGAAAAGAGTAAAGCAGTACTCATGATCTGTTAAAATCGGAGCCTCTTTTATTATCAGAGGGCAGCTCGGTGGGTTTTCGATGTAGTTCTCTGTTAGGAAAGAGTTAACCGTCCATTGTGTAGGCAAAGTATGCAGCAAGTGCTTCTAACAGGAAATCATTGTTATCATCTGAAAACATGTCAGCCATCCAATTGAGAAGATGAAAGGAGCATTCATGATCTGTCATTATTGGAGCGTCTTTTACCATCATAGGGCAGCTCGGTGGGTTTTCGGTGTAGCTCTCTGTTAGGAAATTTTGCGCCGCTGCGAATATATTCCAATGACCCAGAAGTCCTTGTATCGCTGCAAAGGCCATAAACCCTCCGTTGTAACAAAGCTGTTCATGATCAAGTAACGGATTCATGAGGTGATTGTAATTCGGTTCAAGAGGTACCAAATTGCAGAGACATAAATCCAGGGCCCACGTGAAATCACAGCTCAGGCAATGAAATACAGGCTGCACACAGGTGAAATACGAATATCGAAATGTTAATCGATATGAAGTATTCAAAGTTGAGAGTGGTAAGGTGCCATAGTACAGAAGCATTCTCTGTCGAAATAGTTCTAAGTAGTCCGGCTCGTTTGCGAAGGCAGGAGGGACATCCATTTTGAATTTCCCAAGATGGTAAAGGAAACGGCGCAGCACTGCCGGTTGTATAGCAACTCCACAGAATTAGGTCGCCGGCTATGCAGTGGAGAGGAGCAGAATGACTTGATAAATTTTCTAGGAGTCTAGTCACTTATATATTGCTTAGTAGTTATCAAAAAAGTAGCTTTTCTTGAAGTGGAGGATGCGTTAAAAAATAAGGGAGTTATTTGACCAAGTTGTAAAGCAAGGTCAATTTTTTTTTACATCAATGCTGTTTTCTGTGAATGTTAGCTAAGTGAAAGATATGTGTGTGAGCAGATGCAACGTTCAGTTTTAAATGTGACAATGGAGCTCTTGTTCATGTCTTCCGATTCAAGGTCGGTATTCGCTGCCAAATACAAAGATCAAGAAACGCATGCGTGGGGTAGATAGTCTGCATTCTTAAAGGAAAGGAAATGAAGGGTTATTTTTACCGCGTTAGCATTGTCGTTTAAAAAGTTACAGTGATTTTCATTATATGTTAAGAAAGTGTCACTGATGAAGACTGAAAAAAAATCCTTATAAATAACAGGGACTGGTGTATTTTAGAAAAGGTGTGTAACATTACATGAATTGTAAAAAAAAAAATAATGTAATTGAAAGTGTATGGTTTGAAAATGAAAAGTAGAGGTTTATAGTTCACGTTTTGAAAGCGGTTCAAGAGGGTCAGATGCATAATAGATTTATAAAAAATAGAACATGTTTTTCAATAGTATTATGGAAAAAATATGTGCCTTTATGTACTATTTAGATTATCTGCCTGTTGCCTATTCTTTGAGTTTTAGTAATCCTGTGTCTTATAAGTTTTCCAGGGGCGGTTTGAGGTTCATGGTGAGTTTGGACAGGGAGGGTAGGTTGGGGGTTTGTAATAGGGGGTCCGGGTGGGGTGGAGTGTGGAGTTTAGTGAAGAGTGAGGGGGGCGGGGGTTAGGGTGTTTGGTAATGAAGCAGAGTCAGAGGACGCCAAATTTCTTTTATGGGGTGCCACGGAAATATGTATTTATTCTCAGAGGTTTATTATATTAAGGATATATATTAACATGGTGGCTTTTGTCGTTTTGTGGTTCTGTGCATGTGTATAATGATGGCACCTGTAGTTTTTGTTTATGGACCTTATTACGACACACAGGGGAGCCACGTTGCACAGTGTGAGATCAGAGACTTAGGAAATAAAACTTTAAATTGTAAGGGCTCTAAGCGAAACAAATCGCCCGTTCTCGGTGTAAAAAATATCACCGCTATTGGTGGTATTTTCTACGGTGTTAGTGCTCGAAGGAGAATAGTAACATATATGTGAAATAAAATTATGTAACAGGCTCAGCATTTCACATTATCGCGTGAAAACAAAAGTTGTTCTCACATAGCAATAAGTCTCTTATAATTAAGGGACGGAGTGTATATAGTGCTATTTACTACTCTGCTATGTGAACGATGTTGAATATTTCATAAGAGGAGGCTTTAAAAGTTTTTCGATAAACTGGTTTTCCAGGGAAGTGGGTGGAGTGTTCCGTGTAAATTGCAGAATAGAAACTAGTAAGAACCAATTGGAAGTGTTGTTTTAAAGTCACATGACTGCACATGCGTGTCTTGAGACCTGTACGCGATAGGTGGGTGCGCGCACCCGGTCGCGCACTAAATGTAAGCGGTGAAAAAACATCCTATAATATGCTCTTGGAGCACGTTTTGGTAGAAAGAGTTAGTTCTGAAAAGAACTTTTTTTTTTTTTTTTTTTTTTTTTTTTGGAAACAAGTGTTATGATGCTTTTGATTTCTTAAAGTTGCTACGACATTTTTCAGTATGTCATACTATCCAAATAAAGTGAAGAAATTTAACTTTTCTTGGAGCATTTATGACTCTCAATTTTGTGTTTAATTAGAGTAAAGCTTTGCTCTCCGTATACAAGAAGTTTTCCACAGTTCGTGCATTCCATGTGCACGTTCGCCAGATATGGTTTCAAGTCCATTTCAGCACTCGATGGAGATACAGGTCGTCCACCGGAAGATGTGCTGATTACTTCTGATGGTAATAGCGTGGCCTCCGTTTTTCTTGTCAAAGGTGGTCGCTCATTTCCTTCAGATTCGAAAGATGAATGCGGAACGGTAGCCATTGCAGCGAAGTCTTCGGGAAGATGTTCGACGTTGTTCTCTCTTGAGAGTAGAAAAGAAAGTGATGGAAGTGGGTGGAGTGCTGCGTGTAAATTCCAGAATAGAAACTACCAAGAACCAATTAGAAGTGTTGTTTTGAAGTCACATGACTTCACATGCAAGTGTCAGGTCCTGTACGCGATAGGAGGGTGGACGCACCAGGTCTCGCACTAAAATAAAGCGGCGAAAAAACATCTCATAATATGCTCTTGGAGCACGTTTTGGTAGAAAGAGGTAGTTCTGAAAATAACTTTTTTTTTTTGTTTGTTTTTTTTGGAAACAAGTGTTATGATGCTTTCGATTTTTTAAAGTTGCTACTACATTTTTCAGTATGTAATACTATGAAAATGAAGTAAAGAAATTTATCTTTTCTTGGGGCATTTATGACTTTCAATTTTGAGTTGAATAAGAACGAGGCTCTGCTCTCCGTACAAAAGAATTTCTCCACACTCGTTGCATTTCATGTGCACCTTCGCAAGATATGGTCTCAAGTCCATCTCAGCACTCGATGGAGATACAGGTCGTCCACCAGAAGATGTGCTGGCCACCTCTGATGGTAATAGCGTGGCCAGGGCTCTTGTCGATGCTTTTGCATAATGCTCAGGGTGCCTTTGTTTAACATGCCGCTGCATGGTGTGTATAGAAAAGGAATATTTTTTATTTGGATTTCCCCTTGAGAGCTCCGAATTGCATATCGCGCAGGTTACTTTTGGCGCATTCACTTTCTTTTGATCTTTAGGATAAGTAAAAAATTGCCAAATGAAAGATTCCTTTTTTCTTCTTAACGGTGGTCGCTCATTTCCTTCAGATTCGGAAGATGAATGCGAAAGGGCAGCCATTTCAGCAAAGTTTTCCGGAAGATGGTCGACGTTGTTGTCTCTTGAGAGTAGAAAAGATTGTGAGGAAAGTGGGTGGAGTGCTTCGTGTAAATTCCAGAACAGAAACTACTAAGAACCAATTGGAAGTCTTGTTTTCAAGTCACATGACTTTACATGCGCTTCTCAGGACGTGTAGGCGGTGACACTATCTAGTTACGAACGTGATTACATACTTAGGAACTAGCATTCAAAAAAACTATGAAATTCACTGAAAAAACCATAGGTTTTACACACGTTATAGTTAGGAAATAGCATTTGAAAAACCTATGAAATTCACTGAAAAAACCATAGGTTTGACACCAGTTATAGTTAGCTGGAAATTTTACTGACATAAAACCAATGAAATTCCACGTTATAGTTAGTTGGACTCACTATAACTTGCGCGTGTAATGCACTGCTGATGACATCACATATTACATCACTCATGACATCACTGATGACACCATCCTTGTGACACAGTGACTGATCTCCTTTCACTGTAAAGTAACCCTTGAAACACATATTCAAAAATAGAAACTAACATTTTCAAAAAAGTGGATATACCCATACCAGTTACAACAACAAATTCAGTAATTTCACCATCTATGTACACATTCACACATTCACCAACAGTTTTATATAGTCACTCATACATATACTCACTCATCATATGTAGTGATACACCTATTCATCCTGTTACACACCGACAGTCATCAACAAGTTACTCACACATATACTCACATATGCAAATAAACTAATAAACATCCATTTATTTGCATATACAGATATACACACACTACCACCTTACTTCTAAGGAAACTTATACATATGTACTCTTTTAAACAATCACTTATAGAAACACATATTTATTTAAACAGGAACTCTTACAATCTCTCACTTTCACATATACTGACTTATATACATCAATACTCACATATACTAGATTAAAATGTATCTTGTTACTGATAAAGACACTACTGAGATAGGCATTCAATCACTAACACACACATATACACACTCATCTACTCATACAGTCCTGCACATATGCTGTTTTCAAAAAACATACAAACAGTGAGTCAGTCTTTGATGCATCTATGTGCTAAGTAACACCCCCACCAAACCATACAGACACTCATACTGATACTAAAAAAAATATATAATAACCCATATACACAACACATGTAGCTACTCACCAACCCATACAGCCACTTATACACAAAGTGAAACACTGATACATATATTTACATTTTCAAACATTACTCGCTAATATATGTATTCACTAAGATACACTTAATAAGCCAGTTACCAATCAATAAAAATAAAAAAAATCCATTTAGACACTTATTTAAACATTTATTCTTCCATCGACCTTTACATATACATATATAAAACATATTTATTTTTCAGAAAGACACACATTCACTGGATGGTGTCATCAGTGATGTCATGAGTGATGTAACTGACCATGTCATGAGTGATGTAATATGTGATGTCATCAGCAGTGCATTACACGCGCAAGTTATAGTGAGTCCAACTAACTATAACGTGGAATTTCATTGGTTTTATGTCAGTAAAATTTCCAGCTAACTATAACTGGTGTCAAACCTATGGTTTTTTCAGTGAATATATATAGTTAGGGTTTTTTTCCTATGGGACTTTTGAAAATTCTATGTCTAATAACTTTGGCGTTTGTGGACGGAATCGGCTGAAATTTTCAGGAAAATGGCACATTTTGTTTCTGAGCAGCCCCTGAAAATTTGGGGGGGGGGTTCGTCAAGGGGGGGCCGAGAAAAAAGGGGGGTCCCAAAACGCGTTTTTCCCATGTTAATTTCCATAGGGCGTTTGGCCTCACTTTTAGCTCGAACGGCTGAATGGATTTGCACGAAACTTGGCAAAATTGTAGGGACTGTTAGCCCGATGTGCCTTTGCTGGGTCTCAATATATGTGCTCCAGTGGATTTTGAGAAATTAACGTTTTAAAAAATTTATATATCTGTGACAGCGTCCTGGATAGCGCACCAGTTCGCGTACTTTTCGCGTAACGGAGCTTGGCGAAGCGAAGCTGATTGGCTCTCCGGTGTCTGTCAACATTCTAAACAGTCCGTAGCGGCCGCCATTTTGTCTCTCGGTAGGATCGAGAGACAAGAGGAGGCCAAAACGAAGGGGGAAATGAAGGAAAGGGGGCAAGGTAGACCCCTTCTGACCCCCTAGGATTGATGAGGGGGATATTAAAGTGCCCCGCGGGTCCCAAAAAAAAAAAAAAAATGTTTTTTTCGTGGGGTGCGCCTGGTTCGCGTACCGGAAAGCGGTTTGGGGAGTGTACTATAAGGAAACAAGAATGATTGACTTTTAACCTATTGTATGTTTATTGATTGTTCGTTTTTTTTTTTTTTTTTTCTTATTTACGTAGCTACATGTAGGTACCAATGCAGAGTCTATAATTTAATAAACGCTGTCTCCTTTGTAGATATCTTGCCTGTTGTTAAAGAAGTTATTGTGGTATATGGAATTCATACCATAGTCTGTCTGGAAAGCCGAAACAACATGGTGGCAGGAGATGATAAAGAGATGTTAAATACACATTGGGGATTATATAGTGGGAGAAAGGAAGTAACTATGAACAAAGCTAGTATGTAACACAAAAAAGTTGCACAGTATATTTTAAGTCTGACTTCACGTTATAATACATTTGCTACTAGTTTTCAATATACACATAAAAATAAATAATGTGTCAAACAATTTTTGAATTAAGAAATAAAAATTTATTTTTCAGATTGTTTTTCAAAATTTAAAAGAAAATCTAAAAAATCGGGATCATTTTTTTCTTCATTTGCCAGTAGAAAATCTACTGCATCTACACATTGCACAAGTTCATTGTTTATTGTATCGTCGTAGAAATCCTTGTCAACTTCTGTCTCCATTTGTTTTTCTGTTTCAGTTTTCAAGTTGTTTTCTTGTCTTTCCATTTTGAATTCTGAAAAATGAATTTTTAAAAAATATATCAGTACAGATAGGGCACTGTTGGGTTTCAGTACAGATAGGCAGTTTGGTTAATTAAAAAGTGTTTTTTTCTTTGGGCAGTGTATGGTATCAAATTGGAAGTAGAAATATGAAGAAAATTATCAAATAAACTCTTAGTCAATTCTGAATTGTACTATAGAAGTCTAACTCTATCCTTAATTCAGGGCTGGCGCTAGGCATGGGCAGCGTGGGCTGCCGCTCATGGTCTCGCACTCAGCCCACCAGCATGGGGCCACGCACTGGTGATGTGTCCTTTTGTTTTCCTGGAGATCTATCATAAAGAAAGGTGTCGCCTGCAATTAAGGTCCATTGGAGGGGGCCCCCTCCTTGGGCCTCCCATGGATGGTGTCAGGAGGTATAGGGGAGGGAGAAGGAGACGCTCCCTCAATTGCAAGGAGAACATTCACAGACACTGAGGGGGCCCCATTGTCCAGCATTTTTGCGCACCCACAGTTTTAACTTTTAGACCACAATCAATTCTCACACCTATGAAGGTGTGAGAAATGCGTGTGGAGTAAAAGTTAAAACTGTGGGGGCATCAAAATGCTGGACAATGGGGCCCCCTCAGTGTCTGTGAATGTTCTCCTTGCAAGGGGCCACTTATGTAAATTGGAGGGGGCCTCGCGCACGTTCCTTTTTAGCCCAGGGCCTCGCAAATCCTAGGACTGGCCCTGCCATAACTAAAACAGAGAAGTCTATTTTTTTCTATAAGTATTACAGAGTGATAGAATATAACTGTCAGAAAATGTTTTTCTAATTAGCTTTCAGTACAGAACATACTTCAGTTTTATAAATATTATCTTACCTTTTAAATATAACTTGAAGTTATCAGTTGATTTTTTGTTGTTATGCACTTCACGAAGTAGTAGTCAAAATGGGTGTGTTTCTCTCTCTTTGTATATATATATTCAGGTACATAACCAATGAAATGTCATGATATAATAGTAGAAATTGAAAGTAATCTTTTAATTGGTTGTCATTTCCAACACTTCCGATATGTTTTGTGAAGTAATTTACCTCAGGGATTTTTAGAGAGTTCTACATGCTAAATGGCTAAATGGTATTCCAACAATATTTGTGAAAATGGTAGGGATTGGTATGTAGTATGAGCTACTGTTTAATTGGTGAAAGTGTCTCCAGTTGTTTTTCTGTAAATTACTTTCCCACCTTTTTTGAGCGAGTGCTTGTCAGTGTGTTTCCCGGTACGCGAACTTGCAGCGTTACGGGAGTCCTCCATTTTGTGTTTCGGTAGAATTGAGATACAAGATGGAGGGTAAATAATGTTCAGAATGGGTAGATTGGGGTAGTTTAGACGTATCCTGTCTCCCTAAGTTTTCTGAGGGTGGCTCAGGAGGCTCATATATGTTGTTAAAAAAAAATTGTTTTTTATCGCGTGGTTAGCTGCCGGTACGCGAACTAGTTAGCGTACCGGGAAGCGAATATAGGTGAAAATAAGTGAAAAAAGGTACATTCGAAATTTCAAAAGAGTACACTAAGTTAAGGTAGCTCTGAAAAGAGCTTTTGGGTTTTGTGTATGTTCTAGAAATTTAGTATGAAAACTTTGTTCCCCTCATCTGAGAAATGCACGCCATCTCCTCTGTAGATATCTTGCATGTAGTAACGCAAGTTATTGTTGTAGATGCAGCCCATTCCATGGTCCCTCATGTAAGCTGAAACAGACTTATTTACATGCTTCCTCGATTTTTCTATTTGTGGACAAAATTGATTGGACCACCTCCATTTTTGTCTTTGGCATATATTGGAATATACCAAGGCAGTTTGAGGAAAAAGTGTCATCAAATGCTCAAAGGTGTCTTTTAGGAGCATTTCCAGACCTACCTCAGTCAAAGTGCCTAAATCGTTTCCGCCACAGTGCACTATTATGAGGTCAGGGTTTGGCAAATGTAAAAAGGTTTTCACCAATGGTATCAATTGGTGACATTTCAATCCTCTTCGGCCAATCCATTTAATTTCCACATTTTGTAAATTGAGGTTGTGTAAATTTCTGTTATCAGCATACCTGTGAGCCCAGTGGATGTAGCTATGTCCAAGAATCCAGACTGAAAACATGGCTAGAGGAGTTTTTGCTGCAGTCAGATGAAGTGTGGGAATGAAATGGCAGTTGAAATAGTGAAGTTTGTAATGAAAAAAAACTGTGGAGTTTAAGTGCAAATGATTCATTAGCAGTGATTGGTGTATTTCCATTGCTGAAAACAGAAAGTTAGGGTGCATGGATGTGTTCTTTGAAAGATGTAATTTGAATGGTTAATAAAAAATGATGTTATGAAAGATTTCAGTGGATTAGCAGGTGTACTGAGAGTTCAGAGTTCATTTGAAACATTGTTGTGTGAACTTGTAAACCTGAGAGGTCTGGCAGGCGGTAGTTGCTATGGAAAAAGGTCAGAAGGGGCAGAGGGGGGAAGGGTGTTGATTTGAAAATAGTGAGGGAAGAGTTTTGATTGGCTGACATGAGAGATATGTGTGATGAATATCAGCGTTTCAGTGCCTTTGTTGGTTCCATCCTCTGGAGTGCATACCTTTAATTCTGCTAAAGAATATTTGGTGTGTTTCTGAGACTGTTTTGAAATTCAAAAAGAATTTGTAAAGGTGAGTTATCGTTTCTATATTTTAGATAAAGACTAGTATGCTTTTTTGAGTAAATAAGAAAGTCAGCTGTGTATTTAAAATGATGTTTTGCGTCAAGTTTTTGCATTCTGCTTTCAAAGGCTATTTTGCATTCTTTTACCAATTGTAATTGTAGTTAATGTAAAGTATTAGTACTGATAAGGTGTGTATGTACATAGGAGCTGTGTTGTGTTTTTTTAAATTATGATCTGAAAATCGTTTTTAAGGAAAAGGCATGCTTTAAAAAAATATGAGAATTTATTTACTTGTGATGTGATTCCTGCAATGCGTCGCTTTTGCAGAACAGATGCATGATGCATTTGTGTTGTTATTGGCCCATGCTGTTCTACAGTGTATATGTAAAAAATGATGCATAAGTGTTGCACGGGTATTGTAAATACTCTCCTATGTGTCCCTAGCCATTTCAAGTCACTCCCCGTGGTTCAAGGGCCTTGTAAATACATCCCCATGTGTGTCTGGTCATTTGTAGTCCCTTTTCCCGTGGTGCAAGGCCCTGGTGAATACGCCCCGATGTGTGCTTGAAAATTTTTGTTTTTGATTGTTTGAGTTACATAGCCATGTAAAAAGTTATTGAAAAAAAGGTGCAAGAACCTTAAAAAAAACGTTTTCATGTGTATTAGGGCATTTTAAGTCCGTTCGCCATGAATGTAGGTGTATAATTGTTTTACTTAAAAAGTTTAAAAACTTTTTTTGAAATCAAATGCATGTACACTTTGGGCCCGATGTAGGTGGCCGTTTCAGGCCATTTACCGACCGGTTACGGCCCATTTCGGTAAATGGCTAATCGGTATGTAGGGGACTAAATCCAAGGCCACATGTAGGTAAATCTACATTTACAGAAAGCCCATAGGAATGAATGGGCATTACCGATTCGGTATTTACCGAATCGGTAATTAAAGAATTGTTAAGGATTTGGTAACGAATCCAGATGTTGAGACCTACATACCATTTACCGATTTTGAAATACCGAATTGGTACAATTCGGTATTTTAAAATCGGTAAATGTTTTTTACCTACATCTGGCCCTAGAATCGGTATTTTACCATCAAATTGGTTTTGATGGTAAAATACCGATTCGTAAAGGCTCCTGGCACTCTGAAGAGTCCTACCTACATATGGGTGGCTTCAAATCGGTATATTTATCGAAGTTTTATTTTACCGAATCGGTAAAATTACTGATTCGGTAATTTTACCGATTCGGTAATATATTGCCCCTTACATGACAAATTTTGTAATCTGGTCGGTAACGGCCAAAAATACCGTTTTTCGGTCGTTACCGACCGACCTACATCTGACCCTTAAAGTCTAAGGCCCAGATGTTGGTAAAATAGATTTACCGATTTTTAATTACCGAATTCTACCGATTCGGTAATTAAAAATCGGTAAATCTAAGGGGTGGATATGTAGGATCATCCAGATGTTCCTTTTACCGAATCGGTAAATATCTGTATTTACCGATTCGGTAAATACCGACCGGTAATGCCCCATTCATTCCTATGGGCTTTGAAGCCCATAGGAATGAATGGGGCAATACCGGTCGGTATTTACCGAATCGGTAAATACCGATTTTGACAAGGGTGCAGGGGGTGTCACTTTGACACCCTCTAGCACCCCCAAAAAAGATTCGGGGCCATGTGGCAGGCATGCCTGTCATATGGCACAGGTGTGCATGCACACATGTGCATGCACACCGGAATCAGTATTTTACCATGAAGTTGGATTTCATGGTAAAATACCGATTCTGTAAGGCTTGTGGGACTCAAAAGAGTCCCACCTACATCTCATTGTTACCGAATCGGTAAAAATACCGATTCGGTATTTTACAGATTCGGTAAATTTACCGATCAGTAAATTTACCGAATCTGTAAAATATGTGGCCCTACATACCATTTTGTGAATCTCGGTCGGTAACGGCCGAAAATACCGATTTTCGGCCGTTACCGACCGACCTACATCCGGCCCTTAGAGACAGATTTATGATGGTTGTGCGCCTCTTTTGTGCTGTTGGTGCGTCACTTTTGTAATGCAGGAGAGATTTACAAGAAGCACCATGTTGCAAAACAGCAGCCGCGGGTCGTGGAGGGAGTTACGGTGGGGCAGGCATGCGGGGAGGGGGAGGGGCAGGGTGGAGGGATGTAAACACTGGCATATTGATTATTGCAGGTAAGTACACTATTTAATGTGCGTAAAGTTTCATGTGGGCTTTTTGTTGCAGGGTGGGTAGTCATTTGCATGAAAGCCCTGTAATACTATCACTATCACAGTAAAATTAAAAAAATGTTATTGAATCATCTTTATAGCGTTGCTGAATCAAATTCTTACTGTTGATTTACTGTTTGGTATCAGTGGTTAATAGCATTTTTTATTATATTTTACCACAGATTCAACTGCAGAATATTGAGAAATTAGACAATGCCGTCTAAGGATAGAAGCCGAAAGTCTACGAAACGTCAAAGACAGCAGATTACTACATTTTTGCAGCAGTCCTCTACATTTAAATCACCTCAACGCACGAAGAAAGCTTCGGGTAAGCGAACGAAATAATTTCTTAGAAACATTTGTAGAAACAAAAGTATAACTACAGAACAAGTTTTAGTGCCGAAAAAGAGAGCCAATTTAAATGGAAAGGAAAGGCCCGTCAAAAAAGTTTCTGCTACAGCTGGAGATAACTCTGTGCATGGCAGTAGAAGGGAAAATGCATTCAGGGACATTCGTAGGCGAATGTTCCGCAACAGGGTAATTGTCAATTTGCTAAAACAATTCAAGAAAGGCCAACAGAAAGTGGCATTTTATAAGAAAAAGAAAAATGTAGAGAAAATTATTGATCAGGCTTTCGAAATTAAGCGAAAGTTATTTATTTTGGTAATTAATAGAAATAGGAAACTAAACAAGGTAATCTATGTTTTAAAATCAAATAGTAGATGGAAGAGTGAAGTAAATCAAAGAAATTTTTGTGATGTTTTCTCAGGAGAATGGATGCATAGTTCAAATAGTGAGGCATTTTTTAATGAGGAGAGTTATTTTCAGGACAATGATTTGGTGCATGCAGTTGACACTAGTGGTCGAGCTTATGAGGTGAAGACGGTCAACCGGTTGAAAAAGAAATACTTGTGTCTGCAGATGCAGAAGAGGCGTTAAGTGATGAGGTTGTAGGGAGACGTCCTAAGGGACCAGTGTACACCTGGAAGTGTAGTTCTATTTGCAGTGTGCGACAGGATTCCATCAATTTGCTTTGTGATTTTATACGGACATTTCATAAGAAAAGTGTAAAGCAAAAAATAAAGATGTTGCAAGAATTAGACCCTTGCAGAGTGAGACAAGTGACAGGTTTGCGTGGTCATTCACTGGCTTGTCTTTCCAGGAGAGTATGCCAGAGTGTATTTCATCATTTCAGGATGCTAGCAGTGCATCATAATAAAGTGAGGAAATTAGTGAGAATGTTGTATTATGCTAAGAGTCCAGCAATTATGCTTAAACAATTAAGCAGTGCTCTTTTGCATGGTTCTGAAGTAGATGTGAAGAATGTTTGTCAAGAAATTGAGTTCTGTTGCTTTGCTGGTAAAGAGAACAATGTTGATGTTGAATCACTAGAAGAAGGTAATGTGGAAGACAGTGTACAGATTTTCAGTACAGATAAGTTTCATAAGGAAATTTCCACGTTTATGGTGAAATCAAGTGAGAGGCCTAATTTCACTTGTGTGTGTTGTTGACGGACTTATTATAAGAATCAGACTAAGTTAGTGGATATATATGCAAAAAGTGATATGGAAAACAATAGTGAATGGAAGGATTTTGCCACATACTTGATGGTAGAAAATTGTTTTGATTTGGGAGCGGACCAACGTGTGTGTACTTATTGTTTTAACAAATTAAACCAAAACCAGATGCCTGCTAGAGCGGTTCATAATAATCTGGAATTAGATGACATTCCTTCTGAATTGAAGGATTTAAATACTTACGAATCTATTTTGATTCAAAGTGTCCATCCCTTCCAGGCTATTGTACGAATGGAGCCAAAGACAGGGAAGTTGCCTCCATCAGATTTACAGAGAGGAATAAAGGGAAGGGTTGTTTATTTGCCTTTGGATTTGAAGAAAAACATTAATACAATAGGAGTAGAGAAAGTGGAAGAGGAACCTCTGGTTATCATAGTCAATGGTGTTCCGACAAAGAGTAAGAAAATCTGGCAAGATTTAGTGGATGTTAGGAAAGTCAAAAAGGCAACATTGTATTTGATAAAAAACAATAAGTACTACAAGAATGTATGTGTTGCAGAAGAGGAAGTAAGTGATGAAGAGGACAGCGATTTGTGTCCTGGACAAATTGAGAAAGTAGAAGCCTCTAAAAAGGAAGAAATATATGAACATTAAAGTGTTCATCCTTTGCATTCCAAGGAAGTCATGGGGAATGCTATTGAGTTGTTTCAAATGAAACAAGCCAAAGGGAGTCCCATTAGTGTTTGGGAGGAAAGTTTGGAAGCTCGATGTTTTCGCCAGTTATTTCCTACAGGTCGAGGAGGACGATATTTATTTATTTATTTGGGTTTCTTGTAGAGCGCTAACAATCATCCCAAAGGGATATCACGGCGCTAAGTTTGCTAAAGTACGGGTGCGGTGGGCGTCGTTGCTTGGTTTAGTCGAAGTGGGGAAAAAGGAAAGTTTTTAATTTTTTCCTAAATGCCAGGTGGCATTCTGTGAGTTGGAGGGCCACAGGCAGTTTGTTCCACTTCTTTGCTGCGACGTGGGAAAAGGCTTGTTCGCCCATCCTGGCTCTTGTAACCCGGGGGATGCTAGCTAGCGCCGAAAGTTGAGAGCGGAGGTTTCTGGTGGGAGTGTAGAAGTGAATCCTATTTCTCAGTATGAGAGGTCCTGTCTGATGCAGTGCTCTATGAGTAATGCAAAACATTTTAAAGGTTGCTCTTTGCTTCATTGGCAGCCAGTGCAGGTCACGCAGACAGTTTGAGGCCGAATCGTATTTTCTTTTCATACAGATGGCTTTGGCTGCTGCGTTCTGCACCAATTGAAGTTTGGTGAATAGGTACTCCGCCATGCCTACGAACAAGGAATTTCCATAGTCCAGCCTACTCATCAAGAGAGACTGAACTAGGATCCTTCTGCACTCTATTGGGACCCATGGAAAGACTCTTTTGAGCATTTTCAGGGTTGCAAAGCCTTTGCCGCATATTGTGGCTACATGAGTTTTCATGGAGAGGGAGGTGTCAATAGTTATTCCAAGGTTCTTCGCTGTTGATGTCGGGGCAGGAGGGACACCCAGGGCTTCCGGCCACCAGGTGTCATTCCACAGTTCAGTATGGCCTCCGAACAACAGTATCTCTGATTTGTCTGCATTTAGCTTAAGATAGTGCTTGTGCATCCAGTCAGCCAAATCAGAGAGACAGTTTATAAGCCTGTCCTTGGGGTTATCCTCCTCATCCAAAATTACAGTAAGTTGGGTGTCATCAGCATAGGAACAGATTTCAACACCCCATCTTCTGCCAACTTCAGCGAGTGAGGACACGAAAACATTAAACATGGTAGGGCTTAGCGAGGCCCCTTGCGGGACCCCGTATTTGATAATCCGGCGAGGGGATGAAAAGTTGCCCAGGTGCACTGATTGTGATCTTTCCGATAGGAAAGACCGCAGCCATCCCAGTGCTCTGTCCCTGATGCCCCTGGATGCCAGGGTTTCCAGGAGCAGATTGTGGGGGACAGTGTCGAATGCTGCCGAGAGGTCCTACAGGATTAGGGCAACTGTTTTCCCCTGGTCCACATGCATTCTGATGTTGTCAAGCACAGCAAGGAGAGTAGTTTCAGTGCTGTTGTTGGCCCTAAATCCTGTTTGTGTAATGTCTAGGAGGTTGTTTGTTTCGAGAAAACTGACCAGCTGCCTGTTGACCAGTTTCTCTAGGACTTTCGACAGATAAGGGAGTTGGGAGATTGGTCTGTAGTTGGCCGGGTTGTTGATATCAAGGCCATGCTTTTTTTAGGAGGGGGGTGACTGTGGCGTTCTTCCGGCTGGATGGGAATTCTGCTTTTTCTAGTGAATGATTCAGCACCTGGGTTACTGCAGGGCAAATCAGTGGGATGAGTTGTCGGAAAATATGGTGGGGGCAGGGGTCCAAAGGGGAGCCGGATTTAGTTTCAAGCATTGCTTTGCCCACTTCCTCTTCGGAGAATGGGCCGAAGCTAGTACAGTGGGCATGAGAGGTAGGTGGCTTGTGTTCCTCCGGGAGGCCCGTCTCAGGATTTGGGAAGGAAGAATAGATCCTGTCTATCTTTTCACAAAAGAAGTTGTTCATTTTGTCACAGCTGATTTGCGAGGGAACCAGATTGGATGATAAGCTGGGCGGGCAGCATAACTCTTTAACAATTTTGAAGAGCTCTTTGGAGGAGTCTTTCTTCTCTAGAATTCTATTGGAAAAGTAGTCCTTTTTAGCCTTCCTAATGGCTTTAGTATAATGCGACAGTTCTTTTTTGTAAGTTGACCTGGTCTCTTGGGATCTCGTTAGCCTCCATTTATGTTCGAGCACAGTGCATTTCCTTTTTAGTGATATCAGTTCCTGGCCGTACCACTTTTCAGACAGAGTGCGCCTGGGTTTAGGATTCCGACACTGTCGAGTACAGTGCTCTAGAGCTGTTGCAATGTGGTCCTGGAGTCTATCTGTTGCTTCATCAACACTTATTTCTCCGGAAGGGGGATGTACAAAATGTTTCTTAAAAGTTTCAACCTTGAAGTTCGCAAAACTTCATTTGTGGGTTGCTATCTGATGAGAAGGCCTGGTATTTTTGACCGGTAGGTGAATATCAAATTCAGCCATGAAGTGGTCTGTCCACGGTAATGGTCTTATCCCTGAGATGGAGATAGGGTTAATATTGGAGAAAATCAGATCGAGGGTGTGTCCAGCCCGGTGGGTTGGATGCCTAATTCGCTGAGACAGCTGCAGTATCTCCATATTTTCAGTTAATTGTTTAGTAAGGGTGTTATTGCTATCATCATAGTGGATATTAAAATCCCCTAGAAGTAGAATGTTTTTGTTCTGAAGACAAATAGGCATGACTTGTGCGAAAAGATGAGAGTTAAATTCCGCGGTGCAGCCCAGGGGGTTATAGATGATAGCTCCACCAAATAAGATGGTGGTGTTAGTGGATAGGGAAAATGCCATAACTTCGTGGATACCAACCTGAGTGATCATTTCCTGTCTACAGGTAAATGAATCTTTAAATAGTAGTGCTACCCCCCCTCCCTTCTTTTTCTTCCTATTAAGGGTGAGAATGTTGTAGTTGTCTGGGAGGGCCGTGGCAATATCCGGGGTATTATGGGTATCTAACCAAGTCTCAGCGAGAAAGGCTAGGTCTGGTTGGTCATTTTCTAGAATATCCCATACTTCGATTGCATGTTTAGGGAGGGACCTTACATTAAGGTGGATACATTTTAGAGTCACTTCGAAGGAAGCGGGATTGGTGGGGCAGTGCCATGGGTTACTCAACCAGTGACAGTTCCGACAGCTGACTGGTCCCACGGTGTTTAAGGGTTCCAGTTGTGCACATGATGCTTGGGTCTGAGAGTAAACGGTGTTGAATTTTCTAAGCTCGCTCCCTGAGTAGGTGATGGAGCGTTTGCTCAGAGGCCGTGGGTGGCTGGAGGGTGGAACAGGGATTGTGGCCCCGGGTCCCGGTCTGTCGCGGACGGGCGCAGACGGGCTTGCCTTAGGCGCGCCCGCTGTGCCCGTCCGCTGCGCTTCCGGCGTGATGGCTCCATTTTGTAGTGGCGAGGGGCGGGAGTGTGGGAGGGGCTGAGCACTCGCCTGCTCGTCCTGCTCCTGCCCTCACCCAAGATGGCGGGGACCCCGGCAGCGTTTACTCGGCTGCACTGGGGAACATCAGGGGCACATCGTGGTGAAAGGCAATGCTAAATGGGCACTCAGGTATTGTCAGACTTAGTAGATCAGTCGAACAAATTTTAACATAAAAAACAAATTCGCCAGAGTTGTTAAGATCGCTAGTAAAATGTGCAAAATCACAAATTAAAAGTCCCGGCTTTATACGATATGATGAGCGACCTGTTCAAGTTCCTGCTTCAGAATACCGGACTTTACGATTGTATACAGAAGATCCTAGGTTTCGACAATGCATTCCTTATTTATTTCATTTACTGTTTGAAAGTGATCTCTCTGGATTGTCTTATGCAGTGAACCACATCTTGAAAAGTGGTGTACAACTGCGAAATATCTCGGCAAGGGACTTTATGGATAAAGTCAATGTGCAAGACAGTATTTTGGATTCTCACCTGATTAATCTCATGGCTTGTCAACGTGGTACTAATGAGTATTGGTACCGCCGTCATGGTGACTTAAAATGTATGCTGAGGAACTTAGGAACTCCCACATGGTTCCTCACTCTCAGCTGTGCTGAGTATGGCTGGGAAGACTTACTTGAATTTCTACGAGAGGTAAATGGAAACATTGAAAATATTGAATTCAAGACACCCGGAGAACTGTGCTCTTTGGATCCAGTGAATGTATGCAGGTACTTCAATCATAGATTTGAAGCTATAATGTCTTTCATCACGAACAAGAAAAATCCACCTCTTGGAGAGGTGTTGGATTTCTTCTGGAGGAAGGAGTATCAAGCAAGAGGTGCTCCTCATATACATATGCTGCTATGGATCAAAGATGCACCCAAATTTGGAACAGATCCGGATGACTTAGTGATGAGTTTCATAGAACAGTATGCTACATGTGTTGTTCCAAAGACAAACGAAGACAAAACTCTAAGAGAACAAGTTTTACGGTTTCAAAGCCATCGTTGTGGAAAGTACTGTCGTCGTAAATTCAGAAACAAGGACAAGTACTACACCAAATGTCATTTTTCATTTCCACGGTCGGTGATATCCAAAGGAAGAGTGAACAATTTGATGTCTTCGCTGCGACATAATATTACGAGGAAATCACCCAAAAACACATACAATTTGAAAAGAAACGAAGAGTCCAAGTACATCAATGACTACAACCCAGTGATTTTGTCCATGTGGAATCCTAACATGGATATACAGTTCGTGGCTGACAACTGTATGGCTGTGGCTCGGTATGTGACGTCTTACATCACTAAAAAAGAAAAGACAGAACTGAAGGATATGTGGGAGGACATTTCCCATGAAAAGAGCCTCAGTAAGAAGTTGTACAGTTTCAGTCTGAAGATGTTGTCGCATCGAGAAATCGGAGCTTACGAATGTTCTGACCGGTTATCTTCAGCACGTCTCTATGCCAAATCTAGGAGTATCATTTGGGCGAGTCTTGGTCTTGCTGCAACGCGTAATCGAGTTCTGAAACCTGTACGGGAAATTGAGTATTTGGCGGAGAAGGAGCCAAACAGTACAGATATTTTGAAGAGCAACATGTTGGATACATATTATCCAAATAGAAGCAGTCACCTGGAGAATGCTTGTCTGTATGATGTTCTTCAAAATTACGTTTTCAAGAGGAACATCAAAGAAGATATCGATAAAGGAGTGTATGCTGTAATTGGAAGTGAAGGATGTCTGGTCAAGCAAAAAAAATGTCAATTGATAAATCATCGAAAATTGGATTGTGAATCTTCCGAAAGAAAAGAGTTTTTCTATTTAGCTCTTTTGCAACCTTTCAAGCCTTGGCGTGCAGAAGAGGAACTGCTTGGGGATTTTCTCTGTTACGAAGACTCCTTCAATGCAGCCAAGGAGTCCATAGAATGTCCTGTTTTTCCCAAATATCTACAAATGTTGAATGCAGAAATTGAGCAGGAAGCAACAATTGCAGCCGAGATTGCTAGAGACAGTTCTCAGGACAGTCAGAGTTCTGTTTCATTGAGTCAGGATCCACTAGGAGAACCAGTTATCGAAAATGAAGCTGCCACTGCCATGATTGAAGTGGAAAGAGCCATGGCACATGCTCAGAAGGATGCAGTTAACTTAGAAGAATTGGAAAGACAACTCAACGTTGAGCAGAGGAAAATATATGACGAAGTTACCAACCAAATTGAGCATGGATTAAGTCATGAGAAGGAAGAGTGCTCATGTACGTCGTTGAAGCCTGTCCGACTGTAAGTGAGTGGAGAAGCAGGAACTGGAAAAAGTTTCCTCATTAAAGCAATTTCATGTTATCTGCAGAAAAGGACTGAATCATCGCTGTCTTGTGTTGTGACCGCTCCAACTGGACTGGCAGCTCATAAAATTAAAGGGATTACTTTGCATCGGTTACTGATGCTGCCAGTGGAGCATGATAACAAATTACAATACCACAAGTTATCTGGGGATGCTTGTTGTGAAGTATCTAGAGTCCTGAAGAAGATGAAACTTCTTATCATTGACGAAGTAAGCATGGTTTCCAATGTCATGCTTGCTTTTGTGCATTTGAGAATGCAGGAAGTTCTTAAAACAGAGTATGATGTGTTATTCGGTGGCAAACACATCATTGTTTTTGGTGATCTTCTGCAGCTGACACCAGTGAAAGGACAACCAGTGTTTAAACTGCTTACACATGAAGATACCAAGAAGTGCCTAGGGAGCATTGGCAACGTTAACATATGGTTAAACTTCAGTTATGCTGAGCTGCGTGAAAATATGCGCCAGGCGAAGGACGAAGATTACAAGAATATTCTGCAAGATGTTAGAATCGGGAAAGTGACTGAGCGTGGTAAAGAAGCTTTACATGCACGCTTACTGTCAAATTTATATCCAGAAAAAGACGTTTTGCCAGAGGATATTTTTCAGAAAATTACTGAGAAGAAATCTGGAATATGTTTGATGCCAACTCTTGCAGAATGTTCCATCTTCTACAACAAAATGCTGAATTTAGAAAAACAAGACATTGTAAAACTTGAAGCTATTGACAAAATAGAGCATATGGGAGCAACAATTATTTTGTCAGAGAATTTGAAATCTAAATTGGATTCATTAGAGAAGACTATATCTAAAACTGCGGGTTTTGAAAAGACTTTGAATGTATGCTTAAATTGCTGAATCATTTTCAGAAGGAATTTACATGTTGAAAGAGGTCTGGTAAATGGATCAATGGGTAATGTTGTTGATTTTGAGAAATACAGAAGTAGAGATGGAATTGAATTTTAAAAAATTAAATTTGATGGCATTGAGGAAGTACAGCTAATTGGTTGTTGCTCTGCTAGGTTTTTGCTTGTTAAAGACTTATATGTTCGCCGTAAGCAGTTTCCTGTTTGCTTGGCATATGCGGTGACAATCCATAAATCGCAAGGTTTAAGTGTAGATTCTGCTTTAGTGAATATTGGCAGTTCTGTATTCAAAGAGGGTATGGCTTATGTAGCATTGTCACGAGTCAGAACTTTATCGGGATTGTACTTGATTGACTGTGATGTCACAAACATTTGTGCGGATCTAGATTGTGTTAAGGAATACAATAGGTTAAGAAGAGAGTATGCGCCACATTTGCCTCAATATCCTTTGTTTGAGAAACGTGTGGTAGGCCGGAAACGAAGAAATATCAGTAACAGTAGGGAGGTTGATGCAAAAAGACCAAAAGTCGATGAACCCACAAGTGGAAGCAGGAATAAAATGAATTCTGTTGAAAATGTTGTTGGTTTTAAATTTGAAAATAGTTCTGGTGTCAACTGCTATGCTAATGTAGTTGTTAATGTTCTCTTTTCACTAGAGACTTTCAAAGAACAGATTGTGATCAATTCGGAACAAAGTTTATGCTGTTTGTTGAATTCTGTGTTAGAGAAATGTAGTGCTGATAAAACGAGAATAGAAAGAGTGTCTGAAATTCGTTTTCTGTTAGACGAATGTTCAGGTCAAACAGAATTCTCTGAAAATATTCAGCAGGATTGTCAGGAGTTTTTAATGTATATGCTTGATGTATTGCAAGATGAAGGTGTAGATGTAGATTATCTATTTGGCCTTTCTTATCAATGGCAGCATGACAGCGAGAACTGTAGGCTATCAAGTACTAATAGTGTAGACTCGGAAAGATTTATATATTTAACTTTGCCTGACAGTAAATCAGTATCCTTCAATAAGCTAGTAAAGGCAGCCGATCAAAATATGGAGTGCAGGCAATGTAAGTCTGGAATGCTGTCCACGTTAATTTTACGAAGTTATGGCCAGTATGTCATTTTAATGTTCCAACGATGTAGGCCTGATGGAACCAAATTGACAACTTTAATTAATAATTTTGTGGCTTCGCAGTTGTCAATATCAGGAAGGACTTTTAAAACTACTGCAATTATATATCATAATGGTCCTTCAACTAATTCAGGACATTATACAGCTTATTTGAAATCTGGAAACGGTTGGTCATTCTGCAATGATTCTGTTTTAACTTTCCAAAAAAGATTGCCTTTCCACCTTCAAAATTCTTACCTGGTGTTCTTACAACCAAAATTTTAGGAAAAAAAGCTTGGGATTTGTTCAGAGGAATTTCAAGATGTTCTAATGGCTCCTACTCTATATGGCCTTGTGGATAATTGTAGTACAGAGCGAAAACTGTTTGTTTTTATAAGCAAAGTCAAGTAGCAGATCAAAATAAGGAGTAGAGGAAATGTAAGTCTGCAATTCTGTCCACATTATTTATGGAAACTTATGGATGAAATGTCATTTTACAATTTCAACTACATAAACTGGAAGAAAATAAGTTGTCCAGTCTAATTAAAAATGTTTTGGCTACATAGTCATCGATTTCAGGAAGAACATTTGCAACTGCAGCTATTATATAATATACTGGTCCTTTGACAACATCTGGATATTACACAGCTTATTTAAAATTTATAAAATAGCTAGTCTTTCAGCAAACATTACTAATTGACTATGAAGCAATGTTGCCTTTTGACTTGTTTTTTGAAGTCAGAATTTAGGGTAGGTAATTGGACTATAATGATTCTAGGTGTTGCTGTAATTTAGTGTGCTGTTTCAAATTGCTTTGTATGTCTCAGTTTTCTTAAAACAATTGAGTTTATCTTTCAGAAAGTTGCGGGCAGAAAATAGTAACAGCACAACAGAGTATAAGCTGTTCATAGGATATCCTTTGACGTCATAGAAAGTAAATTACTTTGGAGACATTCCTATTTCTGCTTATTTATATTATTTGGGTTTTTTAAACACAATCATTTTGATTGTGTTTTTTTTCCCCGCTGTTATATGATGAATACCTTCAACTCACTGTTTTCAGTGAAATTTGATATTTTTTGATAACAGCAAAAATAAACCATTAAATATGTTTAATTAATTTTGTACTTTGAATTGTGATTTATAATATGTATATGGATTGGTGTGGCTCACTGGTTAGAGGTGGCAGACCCGGAAGCAGAGGTCAGCCCGGGACCAGGGTTCGATTCCTGACGTGGCAGGGTCTTGGGCCATGGTCAGCGGTCTCGATAATTCTCGCCTCGGTGCCTACTCCAACCATGGGTCCCACTCAGCAACTCTGGGCAATAGCTTGCTTAATCTCTACTAACGGCCCCATCAGCGCCGGGGATGCCTGGCTTCACCTTGGGGATGCCCAGGAGGGATCATCTCACAGGGAAAGCCAGGATGGGTTCCCCAGCGGTATACAGTGCTGGGACGCCTCTTTGCTGGGGCAGCTGTACGCTTTACAAGTATACCACATTTAACATTTAACATTCATTTTGTCTCATGCTCACACTTTTTTTACCACCTTCTATTAATTTAAATTTTTTTGTTCTTTCTTACACAGATTAAAAGTATAAAAAAGATAATTTAGTATGGTAATGACAATTAAAAGGTAAGTGTTTAGTACTCTTTACGTTACATGTCTATCAGATTTAACTTTGATTAGTTCCACTGCTTCTTTTCTTTAACCCTTAGTTTCCTGTCTTTGCTACTTCCTTCATTTCTTTTTCTTTTACTTACTTATACTACTCATCATCATCATCATCAAGAATCTTTATTCGGTGAATAAAAAACACCATAAAAGCACATTTACATATACAGACAACAATAAAACATTATTAAATACTGATTTAAGATCCTTGTACATAATTAATACAATAAAAAGATTGCCAACTTAAGGGCCCAAAATACAGATCACAATTTTTCATTCGTCTCCGCTTGTCTGTCTCAAACGAATAGCGACTTTGATGAAATTCAGAATGCTACATAGAGTTAATGGGTCAGAGGCTTTTAACAGAAATACTAGGGCATCCCTGGCGTGTTCCAATCGCGCCTTTTTTAAAATATTTACAAGGAATCTACGCCTGGGCATGGAAAAATAGGGGCAAAGCAAAACAAAATGAAGGGTATCCTGCGGAGACCGATTGTCGCAGCCGCAGGGACCCTTCTGCTCAATAGATGAAGTAAACCCGGCAGGTCTAGCCAACATAAAGGGGAGCAGATTCAATCTGAGACGGCACATTAAAAATCTATCCTGTGCATTATGCAGAAGAAATAAGTAAGGCTCCATACCCTCCACACTTTTTACCAAACCATGGGCCCTTACAGTCTTTTTCACTCCTTCTGCATCAGCTCGCCGTTGGGTTTCTTGCCCCAGAAATAGTTCCCCTACTCGCTTCTTATGCTGTGCTAAAATAGTGGCTGGGTTCATGAAGAGATTCCCCAACCCTATCTCCTCCAGGGTATTCTTCACGTATTTGAGCCAGGGGATGCGCATTGAATGGGTCCTACCTAGGCAGTCCAATAAAATTTCTCTGCTTAAATGCGCATCTGGGTTTAACCATATTTTTAACCAAGCCACTATTGGTCTGAGTTTTACTAAATCTTCCAAGTATGGCCTCCCTAACTCCCTATGGGCTATGAGACCAGCCGTGCTGGGTGGCACCCTCAGGATTGCTTTCAAGTACCTATTTTCTTCCTGTTGAATACTAGATGTATTCACAAACCCCCAGACTTCTGCCCCATAAATTACTTTGGAGCATGTTATGGAGCCGTACAAATTCATCACCTGTTCCGGACTCCATCTGCCCACCCTCCTACCATATCCAGCTATCGCCCCATTAGAAGCAATCATTTTAGTGCAACGTTCCGCCACCGGAGGGGTAAATTGCAGGGCGCCGTCAAAAGTTACCCCAAGGTAGGAAAACGTCTTGACCTGCTCCAAACTATGTGAGCCAATTGTGTAAACGAATTTGGAGGAAGGTTTTTTGCCAGCTAGGAGCACATATGATTTCCCTAGGTTAACAGATAGGTCTAGGTTACTCATAAATTCCACAAACCCCTCTATCAGGGTTTGTAGGCTACGTGGTGTTCTTGCTAATAAGACCGCGTCATCTGCATAAAGCAGGACGGGGATATGCCGCAGCCCAACCCTTGGGCAGTCTGTCTTTAAACCCAGAAGGAACTGCTCCAGGTTATTGATATAAAGAGAGAACAGAAAAGGAGCAAGTATACAACCTTGTCTGACTCCACTCCTGCATGGAAAGGAGTCAGACAGTCCTCCCTCCCTGTTGAATCTCACCTTGGCCGTGGTGTCACTATGCAGTTCTCTCAATATGGTGATTAGGCCCCTTTCTATCCCCATACCTGACATCATGTCCCACAACTTTCCTCTGTTGACGTGATCGAATGCTGCTGCCAAGTCCATGAATCCCATATACATGGGTTCATCGCTGGCCAGGGTATACTTGGCAGTCAGCATGTATAGGTTCAGGCACTGGTCACTAGTGGACCTCCCTGTCCTGAACCCATACTGGGTATCCGAGAAGATGTTATTCTCTTCTGTCCATTCGGTCAGTCTATTCAGGATTGCCCTTCCCAAAAGTTTGGCCGATACGTCAATCAGGGAAATGGGCCGATAACACTTCGGGTCATCCCTATTGCCCTTCTTAAAAATTGGTACAATGATCGCCTTAGACCAAGAAGGTGGGAGACCGCAGGTAATGGCGGTGTTTAAGACCCTGGTCATCAAGGGAGCCCATAGATCTATGTTACTAAGGAACAGGTCAGGCGGTATTCCGTCCGGGCCCGGGGCTTTATTTTTAGTTAGGCCCTCCATCCCTGTCACAATCTCCTTAAGAGAGAATGTGACTGGTGGGGCCTGTCTTAAAATTTCCGGTGGTTCCCCATGGGTCCCCAACTCATAGTTATATAAACCCCTAAAGTGGGTTACCCATTGCTCCGGCAGAATATTAGCCCCTATCTCAGGAGAATCATTTTCTAAAAAGGTCGGTTTGTTTATGATTCTCCAGAACCCCGCTAGATCTTTTCTTTCCCCAGCTTCTCTTAGATCTGCCCATGCTTCTGCCTGTAGGGCAAGTTTCCTCCTGGCTTCACCTTGGGGATGCCCAGGAGGGATCATCTCACAGGGAAAGCCAGGATGGGTTCCCCAGCGGTATACAGTGCTGGGACGCCTCTTTGCTGGGGCAGCTGTACGCTTTACAAGTATACCACATTTAACATTTAACATTCATTTTGTCTCATGCTCACACTTTTTTTACCACCTTCTATTAATTTAAATTTTTTTGTTCTTTCTTACACAGATTAAAAGTATAAAAAAGATAATTTAGTATGGTAATGACAATTAAAAGGTAAGTGTTTAGTACTCTTTACGTTACATGTCTATCAGATTTAACTTTGATTAGTTCCACTGCTTCTTTTCTTTAACCCTTAGTTTCCTGTCTTTGCTACTTCCTTCATTTCTTTTTCTTTTACTTACTTATACTACTCTTTTCACTTCTTCTATCAGTCCCTCTTTCAACAGTAACTGTGTGTTACTCCCTCTATTTGTCTTTCTTTTCACATTACTCTCTGTTTATTTATTCGTCTTTTTTAAAAAAATATTTTTTTTAGTTCGCTCCCGGTTCACGTACCCGAACGCTAACCAGGAAGCGAATCAAAAGAAATAGAGGATGCTAGAGCGCTAAACATTCTAGCAATTTTTTTAAAAAGGGAAAGTAGTTCTGAAAAGAACTTTTTTTTATTCTTTTTGATGTTTTATATTTTTTTTGTGTTTTTTTTGAGGAAGGGGAAACAAAAATGATTCACTTCAAAGGGCTCAACAGGAGCAACAAAAAAAAAATTACTTTCTTGGACGTTTTGGACATTGATGATTTTCAAATTATGTATTTATTAAAGTAATACTCATCTCTCCGCATGAAATAAATTTTCCACATGCTAGACATGTAAATCTCATCTGCCCAAAGTTCTTTTGGAGATTTGGGACCGTTTCTCTTGCCTCTGACTCACTTATTGCTAAGTCATAGGTGGATATTTTAGCCGGTAGGGGGTTATCCATCAGATCTCGAAGTTGTGCTTTAGAATAATTAAGAGGGTGCCAACTCTCCATGTGCCGATGCATGGTATGATTACCATAGCTATATTTTTTTTCGGTCCCTCTCGAGAGTTCTTTTTTGCAGATGAGGCAGGTAACGTATCTGGCATTAACTTTCTTTTCATGAGAAGGATGAGAAAAAAATTGCCAGATAAAATTCACTTTGATATGGGACGTTCTTGGCATTTCTTTCAGAAAGCCACTTGTCCCTTGCTCCTGTTCCTCGTCTTCCTCTTCTTCTTCTTCCTGGTTGAAGATGACCTGGCTAGTCGATCCTCTCTTCTTTGGTGGTGGTGGAGGTGGTGGAGATCCACCAGCTGCAGCTAATACAAATGCCATGTCTTAGCAAACAAAAACAGGTCTTTCTCTCATAAAAATGAAAGTCGGAGTGAGGAAAAAAGGTGGGACTTTCATCATTTGAGAAAAGAAAATGTTCTAAACCAATGAAAAGTGTATATTTTACGTCATATGATCAAGCGTTCCATCATTAGGAAACTAAAAGTAAAATGAACCAATGAAAAGTTTTATGAAATAGTCACATGACCTGTTATGCTTACGTTCCGCGTTCCGCGCTGCGCCTCGGATCGATTCCGGACCTTTACGTTTCGCGCCTTGGTTCTCGTTCCAGAACGCTTCCGGGTGCGCTAATGCAGAACGTCTTAAGGGGCATTACGTAGTAACGCGATATGTTGCGTTTACGGGACGCATCGCGATGTGCCTTTCTAACGCGGTATTTGCACTAACGGAACGTTTACCGTTTCGCGGATCGGCAGCGAAACAAGAAAAAATAATTTAAACTATAATATAAATTGAATTTAAAAAATATAATACAAATATATATAAAATATATTTGTGAATTAGAATAAGAACATATGTTACAGCTATAGATATTTGCTATTAAAAAACCATTGAAATTCACTGAAAAAACCATAGGTTATAGACCATATATAGTTAGGAATTAGCATTTACAAAACCTTGAAAATTCACTGAAAAAACCATAGGTTATAGACCATATATAGTTAGGGATTAGCATTTACAAAACCTTATTTTACTCACATAAAACCATTGAAATTCGCATATATAGTTAGTTGCGCTAACTATATATCGCGCACCCGCAATCCACTGCTGATGAGGTCACATATTACATCATTCATGACATGGTCAGTGACATCACTGATGACATCACTGATGACATCATCCAGTGGCTGTCTGTTTCTGTAAAGTTAAAATATATCTTACATATTGAAGAATGAGTGGATGTATAAGTGTCTGGATGAAGGATTTAGTAGGTGCATGACTGACTGTATGAGAGAGTGATTAAATGTGTCTCACTGAGTGCATGGGTTAGTGACTAAACTGTCTTAATGTGTGCATCATTATGTCTGTTGTTCTGTAAACTGCGGCATGTGTTGATCAGTAGCTATATGAGTAACTATATGGGTTATTGATTGGTTGCCCAAGTATTTGTATGGGCGACTGAGTGTGTGTGTGTGGGTGGCTGGGAGGTGTGTGACTCTGTGCATACATGTGTGAGCAGTTGATTCACTAGATCTATGGGTTCAAAAGTGCATGTGGAAACAGCTGTATGGGCGGTTGACTGTGTGCATGAGTGTATTGGTGAGTGAATGGATATCTCAGTGCTAAATGTCAAAGTAAGTACATATGTAAAACACAGTACATGTGAGAGTTGACATATACAAATTACTGTGCATAAGAGCCAGTGAATGTGTGAGTGGCTGTATGGATCATTGTGAACTTTTATCAGGGATTGTATAAAAGAGTAAATATGTGTTAGTATATGTTCGAATAAGTAAGGTGTGTATAACTGTATAGTTGAGGAAATGGAGGTGTGATTGATTCTTTGCATGACTGACTAGGTGTGTGAGTAACTCCATGGATGAGTGACAGTCTGTGAGTGTCTGTTTACTCTGAGTGTATCTAAGGTTATATTAGAGTCTGAAGAGGTTAATCGTATTATCACATGATTGATATCATCAGTGATGTGATCAGTAATGACAAATGAGATGTTATCAGTGATTTTATCAGTGATGTCATTTGAGATGTCATCAGTGATGTCATCAGTGATGTCATTTGAGATGTCATCAGTGATGTCATTTGAGATGTCATCAGTGATGTCATTTGAGATGTCATCAGTGATGTCATCAGTGATGTCACTGAACATGTCATGAATGATGTAATATGTGACATCATCAGCAGTGGATTGCGGGTGCGCGATATATAGTTAGCGCAACTAACTATATATGCGAATTTCAATGGTTTTATGCGAGTAAAATAAGGTTTTGTAAATGATAATCCCTAACTATATATGGTCTATAACCTATGTTTTTTTCAGTGAATTTTCAAGGTTTTGTAAATGCTAATTCCTAACTATATATGGTCTATAACCTATGGTTTTTTCAGTGAATATATATATATATATATATATTTATATTTATAGTCTGCTTTTTTGGCCAGTAGAGACAGTGATATGGTATGAGCACAGACACAGATAGGGCAAGCAGACACAGACATGGTAGATACATGTATAATCCTGGTGAAAAACTTTCAAAGTGCTCATTTTACTAAAACCATTTATCACAGTCATTTATTTAAGACAGAGAACACAGCCCATGTGTTGAATATTCGACAGATTTGTTGGCATGAGCTGGATGCCATTTTGTATTTCTGGCACCCATTTTGTTTCCCATGTGCTCTCTCCTACCTTTCTGTTAACTGTCTTTGCAGCCCATCTAGAGACAAAGTATGTTTAACATACTCCACTTCACTCATGCCCAGAAGGGCCTAACTAACAGAATGCACCTACTTCTCTAGTATAACTCTCAGACTATTTTGACCAGGATCACAGAGAGTGTCTGGGTGAAAGAAAGAATTATATTTGCAAGTTTTTCTGTAATTTGTAAAGATGGTGCAGAGAGACGGTGAGATGGTATGAGCATAAACACACATAGTGGAAGCAGAGACAGACATGGTAGATTACATGTAACATCCTGGTCATGTGTCTAAGATCACACTGTGAGTGAAGCTTGATTTTAAATGAAACTGGGTGAATAATTTGATTAGTTGATGTGTTTCTAAAAATATAGGAATACATGTATTCTTGAAGTCAGTTAGGCTTTAGGATATGTAGTGCTAGAGAATCTTAGGCAGCATGTCTGTCAGACCTCTTAGTGCCCAAATAGGCTCTCTGCTGTGCAATAAAGATCCAGGGTGTGCTGTTGAAATGAAAAAGGAATGTTATGTCTTGCTTATATATATAAATATGGTCTGTTTTTTTGCCAGTAGAGACAGTGAGATGGTGTGAGCACAGACACACATAGTGGAAGCAGAGACAGACATGGTAGATTACATGTAAAATCCTGGTGAAAAACTTTAAAAGTGCTCATTTTACTAAAACCATTTATCACAGTCATTCCTTTAGGACAGAGAACACAGCCCATGTGTTGAATATTAGACAGATTTGTTGGCATGAGCTGGAAGCTATTTTTAATTTCTGGCACCCATTTTGTTTCCCATGTGCTCTCTTCTACCTTTCTGTTAACTGTCTTTGCAGCCCGTCTACAGTCAAAGAATGTTTAACATACTCCACTTTACTCATGCCCAGAAGGGCCTAACTAACAGAATGCACCTACGTCTCTAGTATAACTCTCAGACTATTTTGACCAGGATCACAGAGAGTGTCTGGGTGAAAAAAAGAATTATATTTGCAGGTTTTTCTGTAATCTGTAAAGATGGTGCAGAGAGACGGTGAGATGGTATGAGCAGATACACACATAGTGGAAGCAGAGACAGACATGGTAGATTACATGTAACATCCTGGTCATTTGTCTAGGATCACACTGTGAGTGAAGCTTGATTTTAAATGAAAATGGGTGAAGAATTTGCTTAGTTGATGTGTTTCTAAAAACATGGGAATACATGTATTCTTGAAGTCAGTTAGACTTTAGGATATGTACTGCTAGATAATCTTAGGCAGCATGCCTGTCAGCCTCTTGGTGCCCAAATAGGCTCTATGATGTGCAAAAAAGATCCAGGGTGTGCTGTTGAAATGAAAAAGGAATGTTATGTCTTGCTTATAGATATATATAGTCTGTTTTTTGCCAGTAGAGACAGTGAGATGGTATGAGCACAGACACAGATAGGGCAAGCAGACACAGACATAGTAGATTACATGTAAAATCCTGTGTCTGTGCTAATACCATCTCACTGTCTCTACTGTCAAAAAACAGACTATATATATCTATAAGCAAGACATAACATTCCTTTTTCATTTCAACAGCACACCCTGCTTTTCCTTTGACCCGGACCAGGGACGGACTGCTGTATTTCCTATCACTCACCCGGATTCTCCTCAAGGCTGCTGCTAGCGGAACCCGCTTCGCGGGTCCCGCGTCGCCCTAGGACCAGGGGCAGAAGACCACTTGTTGCAGAGCGGGACCGAGGGCTGCGAGCGTCGGGGTTTGGACTCCGTTTCCCAGGAGCCAAAGGGAAACCCCGAGCCCGTGTCACCTGGGCTGCTCTCCCTCATCGTCCCGCCCCCTGCCGCTGGGTCGGGATAAAGTGCCCCGTGTGATTTGTGAAGGCGGGACTCGCTTTTCCTTTGACCCGGACCAGGGACGGACTGCTGTATTTCCTATCACTCACCCGGATTCTCCTCAAGGCTGCTGCTAGCGGAACCCGCTTCGCGGGTCCCGCGTCGCCCTAGGACCAGGGGCAGAAGACCACTTGTTGCAGAGCGGGACCGAGGGCTGCGAGCGTCGGGGTTTGGACTCCGTTTCCCAGGAGCCAAAGGGAAACCCCGAGCCCGTGTCACCTGGGCTGCTCTCCCTCATCGTCCCGCCCCCTGCCGCTGGGTCGGGATAAAGTGCCCCGTGTGATTTGTGAAGGCGGGACTCGCTTTTCCTTTGACCCGGACCAGGGACGGACTGCTGTATTTCCTATCACTCACCCGGATTCTCCTCAAGGCTGCTGCTAGCGGAACCCGCTTCGCGGGTCCCGCGTCGCCCTAGGACCAGGGGCAGAAGACCACTTGTTGCAGAGCGGGACCGAGGGCTGCGAGCGTCGGGGTTTGGACTCCGTTTCCCAGGAGCCAAAGGGAAACCCCGAGCCCGTGTCACCTGGGCTGCTCTCCCTCATCGTCCCGCCCCCTGCCGCTGGGTCGGGATAAAGTGCCCCGTGTGATTTGTGAAGGCGGGACTCGCTTTTCCTTTGACCCGGACCAGGGACGGACTGCTGTATTTCCTATCACTCACCCGGATTCTCCTCAAGGCTGCTGCTAGCGGAACCCGCTTCGCGGGTCCCGCGTCGCCCTAGGACCAGGGGCAGAAGACCACTTGTTGCAGAGCGGGACCGAGGGCTGCGAGCGTCGGGGTTTGGACTCCGTTTCCCAGGAGCCAAAGGGAAACCCCGAGCCCGTGTCACCTGGGCTGCTCTCCCTCATCGTCCCGCCCCCTGCCGCTGGGTCGGGATAAAGTGCCCCGTGTGATTTGTGAAGGCGGGACTCGCTTTTCCTTTGACCCGGACCAGGGACGGACTGCTGTATTTCCTATCACTCACCCGGATTCTCCTCAAGGCTGCTGCTAGCGGAACCCGCTTCGCGGGTCCCGCGTCGCCCTAGGACCAGGGGCAGAAGACCACTTGTTGCAGAGCGGGACCGAGGGCTGCGAGCGTCGGGGTTTGGACTCCGTTTCCCAGGAGCCAAAGGGAAACCCCGAGCCCGTGTCACCTGGGCTGCTCTCCCTCATCGTCCCACCCCCTCACCTAATTGGAGGAAGCGGTCAATATTAATTGTTGAGCCCTGCTGCGCGGGAGCGCGCGGGAGCGCCCGGGGCTAAGCCCGGGCAAAGGGCGGGCCCTCTGAGGCCCTCGTAGGCCAGCGGAGGCCAGGCAGGGCCATCCCCCTAACAACTGCTGTACGTAGACCCCGATCTCCTATATTTGGGTCATGGCTACTGAGGAGGACACCCCAGGGAGAAAGGTCAGTCTGCGTAATGGGTCCCTGGAGAACTACTTCCAAAAAAAGAGTGAGGGGGACGAGGACTCCACACTAGCTAAACGTAGGGCAGAGCGTCGCCGTTCTGTCGAGAGTATGAAGCTCAAACCTCTCTTGGATAGCTCCTCGCTTGCCATAAATCAGGAAGTAGGTTCTATACACTTGAATGTGGCTAACACTAGTTTAGAAGACGTCCCCTTATTATTCCGTGACTTTGTATCCACACCGTCTCTAGTTGAGGATAATATTTCAATTGTTACCCCCACCCCCGGCCCCAGCCGCACCAAGACAACCTTTAAACCTAGGCAACAGAAACCCAAGCCGTCACCTGCCGTACAGATTCACCGTCCACCACCAAGTAAAAAAAGAAGGAAATGTAGGCAGGTCCTAGGCAAAGCTAAAACCTCGCTTTTAGATTTTGGGAATAAGGATCAAACCCCCCCTCTAAATGATATTACCTTAGCAGACGTTCAGGACCCGGCACCCTTAGTAGATCCAATACTGATTTGCAGCTTACCTGAAGCAGCCACAGAGGTTGGGCCCCCAGACAATAGTACCAGTAATATTGATAGGGACATTACATCCTCCCCAACATTGATGGGGAACTTGGAGTTCATGTTAAGATCTCTCCTTGTACCTATCAACGAGTCGATCAAAAAGGTGGAAATTAGACTCACCATATTGGAAGCTGCTATGACTAGTTTAGCTACTCTGGCAAAAACCCAAGGGAGTGGGGTGGCGCAACCTACACCTGCAATAAAGCCCCCCCCCATGAATGCCCAAAAGACCCCACATGTGATAGCTCAGCTGCCCAAGGAAACATCCCAACCCAAGGGTACAGCCGACCCTCCCCCTGTAAACCCAAAGCCTCCTAAAAAAGACAGGTTACCTGCTGTTGAATCAGGTGGTGCTCCAAACACATCAAACCCTAAGGTCCCGGCAAGCATCAGTCAAGATGATCAAGGGGAACATAGCAAAAATAGAGTAACATGCAAAAAGGTGCCGCCAGTGGAGATTCCCCCTGAAGCGGTGCCCTTTGTGGTGGTACTAACAGGGGTTCCCCAGCTAACTGCTAACAAAAAAGAGGGATATGTTGACCTGAAGAATAAAATCATTCACTGGTTAAGAACGTACAGACCGATAGCGCCAAATATAGATGGAGATATAGCCCACGTCAGGCGCATTAATTGGTTGGGCTCCAGAACAAAAGATCTGGAGGGGGACCTAGTTGTGATCAACTTTAGAGACCCTCGGGCAGTCGACTACATATTAAACTGGTCATCAGGAAATGGGGGAACTTGTATAATCCCTCGGGCCCTCACATATTTTTACCCCAGGCAAGAGGATGCTCCCTTTAAATACCCAAACAAGTCTTATCCCCTTAGGCCTCCACCCTTACCACTTATACTGCCCCATAACAACAATTATAATTATTTTGGGCAATATTTTCCCCTACCACCGGATCAGTTCTCTGCCTGGTCTACTGTCCCTTACAGGCATACGACAAACCATGGTAATAGGATGAACCATCTGAGGCCTTTTACTCCACTGGACACTTACAATCGGTTTTCCCAGCTTTCTAGGCTGGAGGATTGTGATTGATGTTCAGCTCTAGGGGGGGAGGCCTGTGAACCTCTGGGTGGGGAGGCTCCGACAAGAGCCCTTGGTAGTATAGATATAGGAGACGACTGCTCACCACTAGTACAAACGGTTAGCACATGTGACGTTATAGAGGCTCCTCCTTTTGATGAGCCAATGTCTAGCGTGATTGGTCACCCTATAATACCTACTCTCCGGGTTCAGGAGGGGGGGGGTCATAAGAACAGGGCGGATAGGATAGGTGTAAATGGGGGGGAGTTAACCCTGGTACCCAATGATCGGCAAGTAATAAATTTCCTTTCATGGAACATTGCAGGCCTAAAAAGGAAGCTAGATATCCCTGAATGGCACGCGTTTATTGAGAGGTTTGATGTCTGCCTTTTTCAGGAGACTTGGTGTCTACTACCCCTACATAAATCAGGGTACACTACTCATTTCCTGCCAGCGACAAGTAAGGGGAAGGGTAGACCTGCGGGTGGTCTTATGGTGTGGATCAAAGTGGAATTAAATTTGGAGGCCACACCCCATAACCTTGAGTGTAAGGACATACTTCATCTTTCCCTTAAGGGGAAGTCAGTAGGTAGCAGGCTTGACATCTTTAATGTCTATGCGAGGGGGACACCTGGGGATTCGGCCTCTTTGACACTAGCAGCTCTGGACTCCGCCCTAGATAATTGCCCTGCTGCGGCAAAAATTATCGTGGGGGGGGATTTCAACTGCACGTTTGAACCCCTCCTCGGGGATGACCCTTTGGGTATCGAGGAGGAGGATTCAAAATGGTCCATCCCAAGTTTATCTTTGCCTCCCATTAGGAAGTGGTCGGCTAGGGCAATTCAACTTAATACACTGACTAGGGTCCATAAGCTCAGAGCCCTCAATGGTAGGACTACATCCGATCAGGTTGGGGCACTGACCTTTAATAGGCTCACTGGGCCATCTCGTATTGATTACATCCTAATGGATATTAGTTTTTGGCCGGAGCTTATAGATATGGAAGTCCTCCCAACCCAGGATAGTGACCATAACCCCTTGTGCTGTAAGTTCTATTGGGGCACTCTTAAAGTTAAGAGGCCGAATGGCCCTTTAAAATCATCTAAAGAGATTATCCCCTATAGTAACAACCGAAGATTAAAATGGGACAAGGCCAAACTTAAGGAGGAAGATCTTGGGGCGATAAAGCAGTTGGTGGAGGGCTTGACCTCCAAGCTGGAAGACGGGTTGGATGAACATAAGACCAGCAGGGTACTATACCCCCCTCTTGACTCAGTATATAAGGATACAATCGATCACGTTGGTAATTATTTTACCTCAAAAGGGAAAAGAAATAGGGTGGCCTTAATCCCCCCCGCTACTAGTAAACCATGGTATACGCCATTGTGTAAGGGCAAAAGGAATCAGCTAACAAAAGCCCTAACCTTGGGGGATCCTTCGATGGTTAGAGCGGCCAGGAAGGATTACCTCAAAGTTCAATTAAAGGCCAAAAGTGAGTGGGAGGAACAGCATTGGCTGGATTTATCCAACGCCGTTAAAAGCAGGAACCCGAACCTGTTTTGGGATCTGATCAATGGTTCTAGACGTAGGAAAATGCAACCCTTGGCTATCCATATAACCAGCCAGCAGTGGTTTGACCATTTCTCACTACTGTATGGTGGAAATGCGGAAAAGCCCAGCTGTGAGGTAGTTAGCCGGTGGGATGGTGATCTCGTAGGGGCGGACGAGCCTCCCTTTACGTCTATAGAAGTAGAGACGGCGATTAGACATCTAATCCCGAGGAAGGCAGCAGGACAAGATGGGATCCCCGGAGATTTGTTGATAGCTGAGCCGCAGGTTTGGGCTAAATTAATTGCCACAATTATGAATCTGATCTCCAGGGGTCACCAGGTTCCTGAATCCTGGAAGGGGGCGGAGGTCGTCACTGTGTACAAGAAGGGGGCTAGAGAGGACCCTGCGAATTACAGGCCCATTAGTCTGATTGATATAATTCAGAAAGTAGTCGGCAGGGTCATCATTTCAAGAGTAGGAGATTGGATAGAGGGGGACAGTATTCTCTCGCACCTGCAGGCGGGTTTTAGAAGGAAGGTTGGCACGATGGATCAGGTCTTTCGCTTTTTTGTTATCTACTGGAAGGAAGTCACCATCAAGAAAGGCAGTCTATATATGGCCTTTATAGATCTCAAAACTGCTTTTGACCTGGTCCCCCGTGCAAAATTATGGGAGATTTTAGGTGAAATGGGATTCCCAAGTGGTCTCCTGACCCTTGTCATAAGGCTCCATGAGGGGAACTATGCAAGGGTTAGATGGGGAACCCAGGGGAATTTGACAGAGAAAATCCCTGTGCAAAGAGGAGTACGCCAGGGCTGTGTTATGGCTCCGACTCTTTTCTCCCTATTTGTGAATGGAGTGGTGGACCATCTGAAGGGGGAGGAGTCGGATGCTCCATCCCTGGCGGGGGAAAGAATCCCCACTCTCCTCTTCGCCGATGACACCATACTAATCTCCAAATCCCCTGGGGGCTTACAAAAACTCCTGAATCGGTTTAGCTCCTTCTGTACTGCTCGAGGCTTAACCATCAATACCTCAAAAACTAAACTGATGGCATTCTCCCCCTCTAAGAGATTTAAAAATAACTTCTTGTTGAACGATGTCCCCCTGGAGTTGGTCGAGTCCTTTGACTACCTTGGAGTCAGGATAAATAGCCGTATGACATGGAAGGATCACTTGGCCAAAATGTTACTCAACCATCAAAGAGTTTCGGGGATGGTCCTGAGGGAATTCCGTGAATCCAGCAGTAAACCTATCTCCCCGGCGATGGCCATTTATGAGGGCCAGATCCTCCCAGCTGCACTATACGGCGCTGAACTATGGGGGTTCGAAAATGTATCCGATTTAACAACTGCGGAAAACAAATTCTTAAGAAAGTTGGTGGCTCTCCCTGCCTCCACCCCATTAGTACCCTTGAGACTAGATCTGGGTAAGAGAGCATTAAATGACCTGGTGAGACTACGCCCGTTGCTCTACTGGACCCGCCTACGAAGGACGGAAGAACTTGCTAAATATGCCGAGGGGCTGGATGACCTCCTCCTATTGGATACCGGAAAAAAAATTGGATGGTTGTACAAATTGAAGGACTTAGTGCTCAAGTTAGGCCTAAGAGACGCTTGGGAGACACAATCGCCTCCATCAAAGGAGGTGATCAAAAAGCTATACTGGGACTGGGTCCTGAGTAACATGTGGAGGGACCTAGAAGGAGGCACTCTTACGGACCTATTTTTGTCATTTAAATGCACGAGGAAATTAGAGCCCTTCTTGGACTTGATAACCAAACCCCTTGACCGCGCTCTATATATAAAATTGCGTTATGGGACACTTCCGGTGCACGACTTTACGTCAAGATGGTCTAATTCTGGTACCCCCCTGCGTTCATGCCCTGGATGTGCTGCACCAACTGAGTCAGTGGCCCATGTATTTTTTGCCTGCCCTGCTTACAAAGGGGCGCGCAAATCTTGGCTGAAACCTGTGTGCAGGGAATTGGGTTTGAGGTGTCACAGATCAGCCCTTCGGGTCCTCTCTACTGACTCCTCATCTTCCTTCATGATTTGTGGGGTAGCTAAGTTCTTGGGAAGTGTATGGATGATACGATCCCGCCTACTGAAAATCCAGTCGTGATGTTAATATACTGACGGGGTCAATAAGTATCACAACGGTGTTGGAGTTGCAAATCGTTCTTTTAATTCTATTTTAAATATTTATACCTGTTTGGAAATGTATTGTATTGTATATGTTTACTTTTATGGTGACAAAGTCGCCGAATAAAGTACTTGAATATCTGCATATATATATATAGCAAGACATAACATTCCTTTTTCATTTCGACAGCACAACCTGGATCTGTAAAATTTGTAAATAATGTATTTATGAACTGAGTAAGATTATAGAACATGTAGTATTAGTTATTTTTATGCAGCATGTAACATGGTAATGAAATTAGTGCTTGTTTTTTTTTAGCATTTGGTGCTCAAATCAAAGATTCTGGAGTGTAATTGAGAGTATTTTGAATCTTCAAAACCATTTATAAAGGTGAGTTGCTAATTTGTAAAGAAGATCTATTTTTGTGCAGTTTAAATTCATATGAACATTTTCTCTCACTGTTTCCAGCATTTCTTCTGTGTTGTGCCATTTTATCTTCTGTGTGTAACATGTCTGTGTCTGCTTGCACTATTTATGTATGTGCTTATAACATTTCACCATCTCCCGACACAATTTTTTTTGTGACTGCTCCATGTGTTCCTCTGCTTGCAGCCCTGCATCATCTATCCTCTGCCTGTAACAGTTTAGTCTCTGCCTGCATTATTTCATTTTTTATCTCCATCATCTCTCTACCTCTGCCTGTACCATCTGTCTGTTCCCTTTCATGTGCATTTGCAGAGGCCTGTTATGATATGGCTGCTACACAGTGCTACCATGATAAATCATTTCCCTCTCTGTCTGTAGTTTCGCACCCTATGCTTGTATTATTTTCTCTCTGTCTTCTCTATCTCCGCCTCAATGTGCTCAATTTAGCCTCTGCATGTAACATTTCAGTGTCTGTTTCCAGCATTTCTTCTCTGTTGTACCATTTTATCCTCTGTGTGTACCATGTCTGTGTCTGCTTGCACTATCTGTGTTCGTGCTCATACCATCTCACGTCTCTCTGCACCATCTTTTTTGTGACTGCTCCATTTGTTCCTCTGCTTGCAGCCCTGCTCCATCTATCCTCTGTCTGTAACAGTTTAGTCTCTGCCTGCGTTATTTCATTTTATATCTGCACCATCTCTCTATCTGTGCCTGTACCATCTGTCTGCACCCTTTCACATGCATTTTCACAGGTCTATTATGATATGGTTGCTGGTGTGTATTAGACAGTGCTACCATGTTAAAACTTTTCCCTCTCTGTCTGTAGTCTCACATCCACTGCTTGTACCGTTTTCTCTTTGTGTCTACTATCTGTCCCTCTGTGGGCTAAATCACGTAAACCATGGAGTGTGTCATGATTTAGGAGAGATAGTTGTAGTAAGTTCAATGCAGTATGTATCTCAGGCCTCTTAATTTTCAAATTGTGTTCATGCTGTGCAATTTAGATGCCGGGTGTGCTGTTGAAATGCAAAAGCAACTGTCTCTGTAGCAAGTAGTAATCATTTCAGTGAATTTTCATTTGTACTTTCTGAGTCCCACCTTCACTCTCTACACAGCTTGAACACCAGTTCATTGTGCTAAACTCAGAAATTCTATCCCTAGAAACAAATTATAAACTCTTTCAACAGTTCTACAGTCCTGAAAACCCTGAAACAACACTCACAGTAAGACCCCCTTTGACTTTAGTAATTCTTTTATTAAATTGCAAGGGATAGTGTTATGTGTCTAAGATCACAGTGTGAGTCTTTTTTAATTTAGAGGAAGGTGGCAGATTAATTTGCGTAGTTAGTGTGTTAAAAAGTATGGGAATATATGTACTTTTAAAATTGATAAAGGTAGTTTTTTATTATCTATTAGTGAAAATAATATAATTAAGTGTTTATATTTTTTGCAAGGAGCAGCAACATTTTCATACTGTTGCAATGGAAGAGCATCAAGAGAATGTTACTTTGACTTTTGAGATCTCATGTGAATTAATAATCGATGTCAAAGACGGACCTTTTCCCAAGGAAATTCATAATGAAAATGAAGATTTTTTTGATGAGAGTTTGGACAGTGTTTTTGTGGAAGCAGTAGAAGATTTGGAATTTGAAGGAGGACATTTTTTATTTCATGAAAATGAAATCCCAGACGAACTCATGTTGGAAGTTTTGTTGCAATATGAAATGTCTGATGAATACATTTATAATTTATAATTAAAAAATATTCGAGTGAGTCTTTTTGTAGTATTGTAATAATTTGGATAGTTGATGTGTTTAATAAAAATGAGTATAGATGATCTGATGAAGTGTGTTAGGGTTTAAGGTCAGAAATATTAATCCCACTATGACCCCCTACACTGCCTGAAAACCACTGTACTGTTTTTAACCCTGAAATATTATTCTCAAAAAATAATTCTATAATGTTGAAACAGCAATGCACTGCCATAAAGTCAGAAACAGCATTCACTACAAGATTTCCTACTCTGGACTCCGGTGGGTAGAACGGGAAAACATGGCGGCCGGCTAGGAAGCGGGTCGCGGATGTCTGAGGAAGTGGTGATGTCGGCTTGAGAGGAGCGGTCAGTTTTTCACTGAATTTCGAGGTTGCACGTACCTGGCTGTGTGCGGAGACGCTGCGGACAACACGGCTAGCTACCGGTTAATTTTGGAAGCCGTTTGTCGGCTGGATTTGGAGGACCAACAGCGGATGGCGGAGAGCTCGGCGCTGCAAACCGCCGAGAGTGAGGGGGCGGAGTCACGCCATTCGCCGGCTGGGAGCTGGGGAAGAGCGGCACTAGGAGTCAGCAGAGGGTGGCGAGTGCTGGCAAAGATTTGGACACCGACGAGTGGAGGCATGGGAAGAGGAGTGGAGGCTCTTACAATCAGCCCCCCGCAGCAGGGTGGCAGTATCCGCGCTGAAGGAGCCAAACTGAATGTTAAGCCCGTCGGCGAGAAGCAAGTAAGCAAGGGGTGAATGAGGGCAGAAATACAACAAGATACCAGCTGAGGAGCAATAGACCAGAGAAACAGGGCAGGCTGGTGGGGGTGAATAACTCTGACAAAACACAAGGGGGTCCATCCTCTCTTTCAGTAGAGTGTGAGAAGGGTGCTGAAAGTGAGGGGATAAAAGGTGAACTATTTTCTAAGCCCACTTTCTATAAATCTAAGGCTTCTCCTGCAAAGAAAGAGAGAAAAAAGAGGCAAAAAAAAGAAAAAGGCTGGATTTAGGACCCCAATAACTCCTTCGCTTAATTCTTACTTTAAGCCTGTCCCTAAAGTTTTGGTATTAAAGCCTGGGTCCACTTCTCAGTCTCATCTTGGGACTGAAGAGGTAGCCGATGAAGCCGAACAGGACTGGTCAACCCTCTTAACGCCTAACCCCTTTCAGGTTTTGGACACAGAGATGGAGGTAGAAAATGCTATTAGTCTTGATGTAGAGCCATCAGAGCCATCTATCAACCAGATATTTCAATCGACTACATCAGACTTTTTAATTGAAAGTTCAAATCCTGTCTCTGCTGAGTGGGGAGAAAATGCGGGAGAGGGCATATTTACAAAGAAAGATGAAACATCGGTTGAAAGGAAAAAACTTTTTTTTCCTCTGAAGAAACTGGTCCAATTCAGCAAGTGGGATCTGCCTCGGCAGATCTGTCTGTTATGGAACTGTTAAGGAAATTGGAGCAGGATATTCATCTAGGTTTTGAAGCCTCTAAAAAGAATCAAGAGCATATTAGTGCCACATGTACTCTGTTAGAGGACAAGATCGATAAACTAACTATACGTGCGGGACAGATGGAATCCGAGATGAAAATGATGCAGGGAAGAGTTTTGGACAACCGCAAAGAGATAGAGACATTATATTCTAAGGATAGAGAATTCGATGAAAGGGTAGAGAGATTGGAAAATATGCAAAGACGCAACAACCTCAAAATTCTTAAACTTCCAGAAGGGAAAGAGGGGACAGATATAACGACTTTTGTTGTACAGATGCTAAAGAAAGAGCTATCACTAGTTGAAACTGAGGAGATGTTGGCTCAAGATATTCAACGAGTACATCGTGACCCCTTTAGGCTGAATCCAGACCGTGTAAAGCCAAGAAAAATTCTGATTAATTTTGCAACATACTCACTAAAGGAAAACATTTTGCAACTTACTTTAAAGAAAAAGTCTATTTTGATAGATGGAGTATTAGTAGACATCAGGTCGGATTTGTCACCAGCTACAGCGAATAGGCAATGGGAGATGGGGAAGCGATTGACACCCTTAAGGGAGATAGGAGCTACAGCCCAGTTAAAATTCCCTGCCTTTCTAAAAGTCATGTGGCATAACAAGATGTACACATTTCGTACAGTTGATGAAGTAGATGCCTTTCTGGATGTTACTCAAGTAGCATAGAAATAGATTACTGACCAAGGTATATGTAAAAAACGAATAAGTGACATCACCACTGAGACATCCACTGGCCTAGGCCATGGGAGTAATGGTTGGGTTTTCCGGGGAGGGAATTGAGAGCGAGGGGAGGGGAGGGAGTGGGTTAAGGGAGAAAAAAAAAATATTCCTCATGAGCTATCTTGCTGTGTTCTAATTAGAAGGAAAATCTGGGCAGTACATAATAAGTATGATGAGCAGGGTTAATAAAAAGGAGCTAAGGTTCCTCACTTGGAATGTTAATGGGCTTCGAGTCAAATCAAGAAGATTACTAATTTTGAAATACTTAGAGGATTCACCAGCACAGGTTATTATCTTGCAAGAAACACACTTAACACAAAAGGAATGTAATGAGATATTTAGTACTCAAAAGTGGATTGGAAATGCTATTTTTACATCCCAAGACTTGGTTACAAAGGGAGTGGCTATTTTGATTAGAAAAGGTTCTGATATAGTAGTCGAAAATAGTTTAGTAGACAGTAGAGGAAGATGGGCGATTTGTAAACTACGAGTGTCGGGTGAAGTGCTAGTGGTAGTTGGGTATTATGGTCCAAATACAGATGATCCTACAATCTTAGAGAAAATTGAATTGGAATTATTGGAATTCTCAGGTAAAATTGTCATGGCGGGAGATTTTAATACAGTCTTAGATGGCAAGCTGGATAGAACTGGTAATGCTAGGGCGATAGTGAATAGTAAAATGGCGGCTAAGGTAAAGTCAGTGATGGTTCAGCTAGGATTGTGTGATATTTGGCGACTTAAAGCAGCACAGCAGCCAGGTTACACGTTCTATAATAAAAAATACAAACATAATTCAAGGATTGACTTCTTTCTGATAGACACTAGGTTGAAAGAGCGAGTTATTAAGGTAGACCATATAGGGGCACATCTATCAGATCATTCTGCTGTTAGTTTAAATCTAAGTTTGGAATTAGAAGAGACGAGCTCGGTCTGGAGACTAGATCGCACAATTTTAGCTGATGTAGATGTTTTAGGAAATCTCAAAGAAGAGATACAAATTTTTCTAGAGATAAATGTGGGTTCAGCTAGAGAAGACATAGTGTGGGAAACATGCAAAGCATTTATGAGAGGTAGAATGGGAGCTCTAGGTGCAAAAAAACAAAGATTGTATTACAGTCAAGTCTCTAATTTAGAAAAACAGATTCGAGAGTGTGAATTCACTCGAATCTCCCAAGTATCTACTATCTCAGATGGTCTATGTGAGAAAAAACGTTTAGATTTAAAGGTCCAACTCACTGCAACACTCACCCAAAGAGTTAAAGAGAGATGGGAAGCTAGTCAGTTGGCACATTTCTCATATGGAGAGGGATGTGGCAAGTTACTAGCGTGGAAAGCCAAGAAGGATGTTACACGGAATCAAATTAGGGAGATTAAGAAACCGGGCACGGATCAAATTATTTCAGAAAACAAACAGATTCTAGAAGCGTTTCAGCAATATTTTGCAGATGTCTATACAGAAGACCTTTGTCCAGATAAGGGGGAGATTGATACCTGGTTGCCTCTAATACAACCACTTGCAGCTGAGGATATGTTGGATTTAAATAAGGAAATAACCCAAGAAGAGCTGAGGAAAGTTATTAAGGAAGGTAAAAGAGGGAAAGCCCGGGGGCCAGACGGCCTACCTGTGGAAGTATACAAAGCTCTAGGAGATACGGCGGTCTCCACTTTGTGTCATTTGTATAATAAAATTTTTAGAGGGGAAGTGGCAATCCCAAGCTCATGGAATGAGGCAACCATTGTTTTAATACTTAAACCTGGGAAATCTCCAAAAAGTATGGATGCGTACAGGCCAATTTCACTGTTAAATTGTGATTACAAATTCTTCTCCAAAATCTTAGCTGACAGGCTTGGTAAAATCATCCATAAATTGATTCATGAAGATCAAAGAGGTTTTATTAAGAAGAGATACTTAAAAGATCTCACCTTTTCATTGATAGGTATGATAGATTTAGCCTCTAAATATGAATATCCCTTGGCAGTGATCGCGTTAGACGCTGCCAAGGCTTTTGATCGATTACATTTTGCATATTTAAAAACTCTTTTGCACTATCTCAATTTAGGTGATAAGTTTACACAATCCATCTTCTCTTTGTATTGTGCACCAACATCAAGAGTACTGGTAAATGGAACTCTTACGTCTCCTATTAGAGTTATGCGGGGCACCCGACAAGGATGCCCCCTATCACCCCTGCTCTTCAATATATATATAGAGCCTCTTGCATGCAAAATTAGAGCTTTAGCAGGGATACCCCCCTTTGTTGTGATGGACTGGTCGAAGAAACTTGGGTTATATGCGGACGATATTATTGTTTATTCTACTAATTTAGTCGGATCTTTGGAAAATTTAGTGAAGACAACAAACGAGTTTGGTAAGATTTCTGGATATCAGTTAAACCAAGATAAAACTGAAATAATGACTTGGAATCTTAATACTGAAGGGGTAAAAAGTACAAAAGAAATGAGGTACCTGGGAGTTAGGATTACTCAGAAAATTGAAGACTTGGCAAAAACTAATCTCGACAGAGTTAAGAAAGAGGTGGGCGATACGTTAAAAGGCTGGATGAATCTACCCCTGTCAATATATGGTAGATCTAATCTTGTAAAGATGGTGATTGTATCTAAAATCACTTTTTTGTTTGAGACTATTCCGTTGGGCTTTAAAAAGGAATGGCTGGCGAAGATCATTTCAATTCCAAAAACTTTATTGAAACTCTGTGACAGGTAAGCTTCCTGAGAGTATGCCGTGGCTGAATGAGAGTTGAGAGTCTCCCTCTTATATGAATGTTCCACTGACAGAATGCTTGTATCTATTTTGTCTTTCAGATTGATTTTGTTTTGGTCCTGAAGAGAATCCTTTATAATAATTTAAGGATTCGAAACGCGTCGACCGAGGTGGTAGTTGTGTTCTGGCCAAACTGTTGGCCGTTTATCAATAGCTGCTCTATAAATAAGAGTGATAAGGAAACATTGGAAAGTTGTGTTTGGTCTTAGTTACTCCTGTGATTTTTTCGAGCTTATGGATTGTATGCCACCATTCCTATGATTATAGATAGGATTATGATTTAGCTCCTTATAAAATTGCAGTTACTGAATGAGTAGAAGACATTTTTGACAAACCTAGACTACCAATTACCACCCTCCCCTGAAATGTTATGTATATGTTCACTGTCTTGTGTACACGTGTCTTGAGTCTACTTGTGTCTTTAGTGTCTACATTATTCATCAATCCCCCTTGTTCTCTAATATATTGTACCCTTGTTCTAAAAAATTTGTACTCCTCCATTTTCTATGTAGGATAAATATCTGAGGTTGTAAATATATGTTTGCACACTTATATGTAAAAATCCTTCATTTTTTCAAAAAAATATATATAAAAAACAAACTTAATTTACAAAAAAGGAAAATAAAAAAATAAAAAGTTTGAATTTTTCTACCAGTAACCTAGACTGAAAGAGTGGTCCTTTCTGGAAGTAGTGATTGTTAGCTTCTTCTGTCATTTGGTTGCCAAATAGTGCACAGTACTGGCAATTGTTTTGTTCATTACATTGTGGCGCAGCCTTACTGTGCTTACCGCCAAACCCGTTTAGTTTTGTGGCGAAGATACAAAGCATGATAATATCGTTTATCTGGGCGTCAAAGACCTCCCGAATCTCATGGAAGAAAATAAGGAGGAAAATAGAAAGAGGAGGATTAGCGGCTCCGGATATACGAATATATGCATGGGCTTTTTGTTTAAAAAACTGTAGGATGTTGTTGGGTACCCCTGTTAATTCTCAGATCGGAGGACTTTTTGAGATAATGCTGAAGAGATCAGGATATTATGAGTTTGGTTTTTTGTATAAGTTTGCAGACCCTAAGTTTTTTAAAAAGGTGAGACTCAAGACTCTGAGAGACTTGGCTGAGATATGGTATAAGATCAGGAAACTATCAAAGCTCCCGTATTTTAGTTATAATGGCCCAATATGGGATTCTCCTGGAGCCCCATCCTGGACAAGAGATGCGCTAGCTTTAAACTTGAAAAAGGAACCTGATTTGCAAAGGTGGAAACACTTGTTTCAAGACGGCAATTTAATTTCTTGGGGTATTTGCCAGCAAAAGTGGGGCCCAGTTTTTTCAAAATATAAATATTTACAGATTCAAAGCTGGGCAAACCATCTGGAATCAGAGATTGGAGTGGAAAATGACTTCGAGTCAAAGTTGGAGACAGGGGCCTTCAAGAAGGAGGTAGCTTTCTGGTATTGGCGAATACTAGATATGGAAGATGGAGCATTTGACCTACCAGAGACCTTGTGGAAGGACAGCTTGCCAAGGATCGCGACAGAAGATCAATGGCAAGTAACTATGTGCATGCTATATAGAATTGTCAAACCTGCAAACCTAAGGCGAAACCTTTCATTTACCATTCACAGGGCATACTGGTCTCCGTATAGGCTTTCTAAATTTAAAGATGGAGGGATTGTTCGATGTCCAAAATGTAAAGCTCCAAATGTTGATGACTTACACATGTTTGTGTCCTGCCCAAATATCAAGGAATTCTGGATTGACGTGAGTAATTCTCTCTCCAAATCCCTGAACCAATCTATTGAGGTAAGCCCTGAATTAATTATTACTGGGAGATATGATTTACAAAATAGATTTTTGAATAACAATGTTAGACTTATTTTTTATGCTATGTTGCTGGCACGTCGAGAGATATGTAAATTATGGGTCTCACCACTTAGTCCCACTTTATTAGACTGGATTTTAGCTATGAGGTACATGGCTAAACTTGATATGTTAGACCGATCTAAAAGAAATAGAGGATTTTGGATACCCTTCCTGCTAAATTTTGGTTAAAGTTATATTTATGTTTAAGTCCAATGATTAAGCCTGTGCCTGTCTCGCTGGTATATGAACCATCCCAGGACGATAAATAGAGATGGTGGAGTACACACATGTTGGGTCAGGTGGTCAAGAAGGATAGTTTAGAGGAAGGCCAGGCCCAAAAATATGTGTTGTCTATGCCCCATTATTCTAATCCAGCCTAAGAGATAAAAACAGCCCAGAGGTGGATCAGTAAGAAGAATGGGCGGCAAGACGGCAAATGAGGATAAAAGAAAAAAAAAAAAAAAGATTTCCTACTCTGTTCAGAGACTGTTGCTATGCCTTAATTTTACTTATAAAGTGAACCAGTGTTTACATTATTTAGTGGTTATAATTTTGATTTACTATGTTAGTAGTGGTCTATAACATTTTTTTTCTTTCTTCACAACAGATTGTAATTTTCTGCAGAAAGAAAGTTCAACATGCCGAACAAGAATGAAAAAAGAAAAAAATACAAACAGACTTACTTTTTGAAGAAAAAACAATTAGAAGATTTACGTATTCATCAAAGTACGGACAAAAAGAAGAGTGCTTCTGGTAAGACAACCAAGGATTTCATAAAGAAATTAACTTAAAGAAAAAAAGTTTAGAAAATGTGGAAAATGAAAAACACTTGTCAGTATCTACAAGGAGAAATCAGAGAAAATCAGAGAAAGAAGAAAAATGTTTCCTAACTATATGATGATCAAATTCTCTAAAGTAAGAGACGTAGAAATCAGTTTGAGCAAATCAGGAAGCGCATTTTTTATAACAGAATTGTTACGAATTTATTAAAAAATGTTATTATTTCTAAAAGGAAAATAGCTTTTTATAAGAAAAAAATATATATTGATTGTATTGTTGAACGCGCGTTTAACACAAAAAAGAAGTTGTTTGTTTAAGTAATTAATAGAATAAATACACTCAATAAGGCAATCAATGTCTTAAAAGCTAAATGGAAAAGAGTAAGACGTCTGAAGGCTCCAGTGTACACTTGGAATTTTAGTAGTATTTGCAGTGTCCGACAGTATTCAATTGATTTTTTTCGCAATTTCTTACGTAAGTTTGCTAAGAAAAGTCTGAAACAAAAGATTAAAATGTTGCAAGAATTAGACCCTTGCAGAGTTAGAGAAAAAACAGGTCTGCAAGAGCATTCTCTGGCTTGTCTTTCTAAAAAAGTATACCAGAGTGTTTTTCACCATTTCAGGATGTTAGCAGTGCATCATATGGAATTAAGGAAATTAGTGAGAAGGATGCATTATACAAAAACTCCAGCACTTAAGCTCAAACAGTTAAATAGTGCTCTTTTGCATGGATCTGAATTAGATGTTAACAACATCTGTGAAGAAATTGAGGTTAGTTACTTTGGTCCAGAAGAAAACAGCGCAGAAACTGATACAGTAATAAAAGGAAATATGGTGGAAAATGTGCAGAATTTTGATACAGAAAATTTTGAACAAGAAATAACAAAGTTTAAGGTTATTTCAGGTGAAAAGCCAAACTTTTCTTGTGTGTGTTGTTGACGCACTCATTACAAAAATCAAACCAGGTTAGTTGATTTATATTTAAAAAGTGAAGAGGAAAATAATAGTGAATAGAAAGATTTTGCAACTTATTTGTTGGCAGCAAATTGTTCTGATTTAGGTTCTGATCAACGTGTTTGTAAATATTGTTATAATAAATTAAATGAAATTAGAATGCCTGCTAGAGCTGTACATAATAATCTTGAGTTGGTAAAAATTCTGAACTGATGGATTTAAATACCTATGAGACTATTATGATTCCTTCAGATTTACAGAGACGATTAAAGGGAAGAGTTGTATATTTGCCTCTTGATTTAAAGAAAAACATTGAGACAATTGGTGTTAAAAATGTAGAAGAGGAACCTTTAGTTATTCTAGTTAATGGCGTGCCTACAAAGAGTAAGAACATCTGGCAAGATTTAGTGGATGTTAGAAAAGTCAAAAAGGTAACATTGTATTTGGTCAAAAACAATCTATTCTATAAAAATATATATGTAGGAGAAGAGGAAACAACTGTAGAAGAGGATAATGATTTGTCAGCTGGTCAAACTGAAAAAGTGGATGTGTCCAGAAGTGAAGAAATGTATTAACATGATAGTGTTCATCCACTGCATTCCAAAGACGCAATGGGCAATGCTATTGAATTGCTTCAGATGAAAAAAGCAAAAGGAAGTCCTATTAGTGTATGGGAAGAAAGCTTGGAAGCTCGTTGTTTACCTCAGTTATTTCCAACAGGTCAAGGTGCACGATATGATGACCGACCTATGCAGATTCCTGCATCTGAATACCGGACATCAAGATTATATCCAGAAGATCCGAGGTTTCGTCAATGTATTCCATATTTGTTTCATATTCTGTTTGAGAGTGACTTGTCTGGACTTTCTTATGCAGTGAACCACATACTAAAAAGTGGAGTACATCTGCAAAATGTTTCGGCAAAGGACTTTTTGGATAAAGTCCAACAAAAATATAGTGTTTTGGAATCTCAGCTAATTAATCTCATGGCATGTCAGCCTGGTATTAACGAGAATTGGTACCGTCGTCATGGGGATTTGAAATGTATGCTAAGAAACTTAGGAACTCCTACATAGTTTCTTACTCTAAGCTGTGCTGAGTATGCTTGGGAAGATTTACTTGAATTTCTTCGAGAAGCAAATGCAAACATACAAAATATAGAGTACAAGACACCTGGAGAACTGTGCTCTTTGGATCCAGTTAATGAATGCTGATATTTTAATCATAGATTTGAAGCTATGATGTCTTTTATTACAAACAAAAAAAAACTCCTCTTCTGGAGAAAAGAGTATCAAGCGAGAGGTGCTCCTTATATTCATATGTTATTATGGATCAAAGATGCTCCCAAATTTGGAACAGACTCAGATGATACTGTAATGTCCTTCATTGAAGAATATGCAACATGTGATATACCCAAAAGTACAAAAAATAAAGACTTAAGAGGAAAAGTCTTACGATTTCAAAGCCATCGTTGTGGCAAATACTGTCGACGAAAGTTCAAATCAAAGGATAAATTCTATACCAAATGTTGTTTTTGATTTCCACGACCAGTAATTTCAAAAGTAAAAGTGATCAATTTTATGTCATCTTTGCGACATACTGTCACAAGAAGATCCCCAAAAAATACCTACAATTTAGGAAGAAGTGAAGAGTCAAAATACATAAATGACAACAACCCAGTCATTTTATCCATGTGGAATGCTAATATAGATATTCAATATGTTGCAGACAACTCTATTGCTGTGGCTCGATATGTAACATCTTACATCACCAAATCTGAAAAGACGGAACTAAAGGAAATGTGGGAAGAAATTTCTCATGAAAAGAGCTTAAGTAAGAAATTGTATAGCTACAGTTTGAAGATGTTGTCTCATCGAGAAATTGGAGCATATGAATGTTCTGATCGATTATCATCTGCAAGTCTATATGCGAAATCAAGAACAATCATTTGGGTGAGTTTAGGTCTTGCAAAAACACGAAACCGAGTTTTGAAACCTGTTCAAGAAATTAAATATTTAGCAGAGAAAGAACCAAACAGTACAGACATTCTGAAAACAAACATGTTGGATACATACTATCCAAATAGAAGTAATCAGCTTGAAAACGTGTATCTGTATGAAGTACTGCAACACTTTTAAAAGGAATATTACAGAAGATATCAATAAAGGTGTATATGCTGTGATTGGATGTGAGGGATGTCTGGTGAAACAAAGAAAAGGACATTTGATTACTCACCAAAAAACTGAGTTACGAAACTCTTGAGAAAAGGGAATTTTACTATTTAGCTCTTTTGCAACTCTTTAAGCCATGCCGTACAGAAGAGGAACTACTTGGAGATTTTAACAGTTATGAAGATTCATTCAATGCAAATAAAGATATTATCGCATGTCCTATTTTTGCTACTTATTTCAAAATGTTAAATGACGAAATACAGCAAGAAGCTATAATTGCAGCAGAGATTGCTAGAGACAGTTCTCAAGACAGTCAAAGTTCTGCTTCATTGAGTCAAGATCCACTAGGACAACCAATTATTCAAAATGAAGCAGCCACTGCCATGGATGAGGTGGAAAGAGCAATGGAACAAGCTCAAGAGGATGTAATAAACTTAGAAGAATTTGAAAAACAACTAAATCTTGAGCAAAAACAAATATATGATGAAATGACGGAGCAGATTGAGCATGGCTTATGCCATGAGAAAAAAGGAATGCTCATGCATGTCATTCCAACCTGTCCAACTATACGTGAGTGGAGAGGCCGGAACTGGTAAAAGTTTTCTAATTAAAGGAATTGCAACATATCTACAGCAAAGAACTTAGTCATCACTCTCCTGTGTTGTCACTGCTCCAACTGGTTTTGGCAGCACACAATAATAAAGTTATTACTTTACATTGTTTAGTGATGCTGCCAGTTGAACATGGAAATAAATTAAAATACCACAAGCTATCTGGAGAAGCTTGTTGTGAAGTTTCTAGAGTCCTTAAAAAAGATGAAACTTCTCATTATTGATGAGGTAAGCATGGTATCAAATGTAATGCTTGCCTTTGTGCATTTAAGAATGCAACAGATTCTTAAAACAGAGTATGATGTGTTATTTGGAGGCAAACACGTCATCATTTTTGGAGATCTACTGCAGTTAACTCCTGTGAAAGGCCAACCTGTGTTTAAAACTGTTACACATGAAGACACCAGAAAGTACTTGGAAAGTATTGGAAATGTTAATATATGGTCGCATTTCAAATATACAGAACTCATTCAAAATATGCGACAGGCAAAGGATACTAATTATGGAAATATTCTTCAACATATAACAATTGGAAAACTGAGTGAACATGGCAAAGAAACCTTGCAATCAAGATTACTTTAAAATTTGTTTTCAAATGAAAATGTTGTGGCAGAGAATATATATAGTAAAGTGGCAGAAGATAAGTCCATGATATGCTTGATGCCAACTCTACAAGAATGTTCATTCTTCAATGAAAAAATGTTAAAGTTAGAAAATCAAGAAATTAAGAAACTAAAGATAGAATAGAGCATGAAGGAAGTACTATTATTTTGTCAGAAAGGTTGAAGTTAAAATTGGATTCCTTAGAGAAATCAATATATAAAACTGCTGGTTTAGAAAAGAATCTATATGTATGTTTAAATTGTCGGATTATTCTACAAAGAAATTTACATGTGGAAAGAGGTTTGGTGAATAAATCAATGGGTAATGTTGTTGGTTTTCTGAATTACCCAACTAGAGATGAGATTGAATTTTTGAAAATCAAATTTGATAAAATTGAGGAAGTACAACAATTGAGTTGTTGTTCAGCTCGATTTTTGCTTGTCAAATATTTTTATGTCCGACGAAAACAGTTTCCCGTATGTTTGGCATATGCAGTGACTATTCATAAATCTCAAGGTTTAAGTGTAGATTGTGCTTTGGTGAGTATTGGAAGTACTGTGTTCAAAGAGGGTCTGGTTTATGTTGCTTTATCTCGAGTAAGATCTTTATCTGGATTATACTTGATTGATTTTGATGAAACAAAGATTAGTGCAGATATAAATTGTGTGAAGGAGTATATCAGGTTAAGAAGAGAATATGCTCCAAGTATACCTCAATATCCTTTAATTGAAAAACGTGTGGTAGGTCGAAAAAGAAGATATGAGAAAAAATGTAGTGAAGTGGTAGAGAAAAGAAAAAAGTAAATGAACCTGTGAGTGGAAGGAAAAAGAAAAAGGATACTACTAAATAGGTTGTTGGATTTCAGTTTGAAAACAGTTCTGGTGTCAACTGCTATGCAAATGTAATGGTGAATGTTGTTTTTTTTCTTGAAACTTAACAGCAACAGATTTTTGAAAATCGGGACCAAACATTTTGTTGTTTATTGAATTCTGTGTTTGAGAAATGTAGCAGTGATAACAATAAAATAGAAAATATTTCAGATATTCGGAATGTTTTAGACATATGTGCTGGACTAAATCAATTTTCTCAGAATATTCAGCAAGATTGTCAGGAATGTATTATGTATATGCTTGCTGTTTTACAAGATGAAGGTGTAGATATTGATATTCCTTTTGGTCTTTCTTATAAATGGCAACATGACTGCGACAATTGTACATTTTCAAGTAGTACTGACATACACACTGAAAGATTTATATATTTAACATTACCAGACTGTAAAGCAGTGTCTTTCAATAATCTAGTTAGAGAGGCAAATCAAAACATGGTCTGTTCTCAATGTAACTCAGAAATGTTATCAACATTATTTATCCAAAGATATGGACAGTATATATAATTTTAATGCTCCAATGATGCAGACCTGATGGAACAAAATTGACAACTTCAATTAAAAATTTCATGGCTTCTCAACTATCAATTTCTGGAAGAACTTTTGTAACTGTAGCAATTATCTTCCATGATGGTCCTTCTACAAAATCAGGACATTACACAGCTTATTTAAAATCTCCAAAAGGCTGGACACACTGTGATGATACTCAATTGACTTTTAAAAAACGTTTGCCTTTTGACTTACCAAATTCTTACCTAGTGTTTTTGCAACCCAAATTTTAGGAAAATTAATTGGCCTAGAAAGAAAACTGCTATTAAGAAAGGATACTCTGTTGTTCAGAATTACTTCGTGAGTGAGGGTGAGCAAATTATAAAAGAAAACTTGTATTGGAGAAAATGATAGCATCAGGAAGAGGTTTTACTAATCTTAGATGGTAGAGAGCACGTTGAAACTTTTATTCTAAAGGTCGGGAAAATAAAGGTTAAGAGTACAATTAAGTAATTTGCAAACTAAACACTTTACACATACTAATCGGCCGTATGGAGAAGTATCGCAGAACAAAATGACTACTTCGGGAAAATGCTGTTAGAACATGCTTGTATGGAAGTTTATTTAGAGTGTATAAAAATAAGTGACATTGTTTTATTACTTTGTGATTGTTGGAGATGTAGCATACTTAAACACGAAATTGCAAATTAGAGAAAAACATTTAAGATATGTTTTTTTATATTTACATTATGTATTCAAATGTTGTATGTTTTTTTAAACACAATCATCTTGATTGCGTTTTTTTTTACCTGCTGTCATATGATGAGTAGTATTGCACTCACTGTTTTAAGTGAAATTCAATACATTCCGAGAACAGCAAAATAAAATAATTAAAATATTGCACAAAAATATTTTGTATTGCGAAATATACATTATAACTGAATTGTTTCTTCTCTTCCACAGATATTATATTTATAAGGTAAGTACAACAAAGAAAAAAAACTTCTTTAAGAATCTCTTACTTATCTTTCTCTCTTTGCTCACCCATCTATCACTTCTGTCACTGTCACTGCCTTTCACTCAATCTAAGTCATATTCTACCACTTCCATTGTCTGTTTTCATACTTATGCTTCCTTTTTCCCTAATCATTTCTTTGTGTTGCTGTATCGCTCAATCTCTTCTCACTCCCCCTAACTTTCTTTCTATTACAGTATCCCTCAGTGACCTTCAGTCACTCCACTTATTTTATTCCTTCACTCCATTTTGTTCACTACCCTTCTTCCTTAATTCCCTTTCTCAGTATCTTTTGCTTCATCCATCTCTAAATCGCTTCCACAATTTTAGTCACTATAACTCAATTTTACTCTCACTCACTCACCACTTCTCAAGTTCACTTACCACCATTTTATCATCCTCATGCCCCTTCCCTCACCATCACTCCACTTCTCTTAATATTCACTCCCCTTACCCTACTTCCCTCTCTCCGTACCTTACACTCCTTCCCTGTCTCTGCCCCGCTCCCCTTCTCTCACTCACCCTCCCTTACTCTCTTTCACTTAGTGCCCTTCCCTTATTTTTTCATTACTCTTAACTCACTCCCCTACCCTTAGTCCTTTTATTTTAGTCACTGTTTGTCTCACCTTTCCTCACTCATCACACTCTCCTCTCCTCACTCACCATACTATCCTTTCCACACTCATTCCCTCAGTCCCTTCCTCTCCTTCACTCCGTCATGCTAACTCCCTTTCGTTTAATTCTCTCACTTCTTTCACTTCATTTCTCTCTCTCTCTCTCCCTTTGTCTCACTTAGTCTAATCACTTCATTTCCTGTAAGTCAATTGCTCTCCCTCTCTTTCTTTGTCACTTTCTCTCTCTCTTTCTCTCTCCATCACCCTTCCTCATTTTCCGTTTCTGTTTCCTTGACTTCACCTTTTTTTCTATTATGAAATATATATTATAACTTTTCTTCCACAGATAGTATATTTAAAAAAATATATATTCTATAAAGCTGTTAATTTTTTTAAGGTAAGTTTGACAAACAAAAAATACTTTTTCATCACTCACTCACTTTTCTTGGTGCCTTTCATATTCTTTAATCTTTCTCTTAGTAACCTTCCTTTACTCATGTTACTCACCTTTTCTCGTTGTGATTACTGCCCTTCATTCACTTCTACAATCCTTTTCTCACCAAAAATACTCTTCGCTGACCATAACTGACCTTGGGTAACTCTCTCTTTCCACTACCTGTATCTCACTTCTCTTTCCTATCTTCCTCAATCACTACCTTGTGTTGCTGTATTTCTCAATCTGTTTTCACTCCCCCTTTACTGTCTTTCTATTACATCATCTCTCACTGACCTTCAATCCCTCCACTTCTCTCACTCTTTCTTTTCCTTTTCTACACTCCCTTTCCTTTATTATCTCCCTAATTCTCCTTTCCTTCATCCGTCTCTAGGTCTCTTTCTCTGTCTGAGTCAGTATAACTGATTTACTCCTTCACACTTCTTCACTCTCTCTTTGTTTGTGTCTCTTACTGTCTGCCTCTTTGTCCACCAGTCTTATTTCCTCTCTTATTCCATAAATCCTTCTCTCTTTCTCACTACTGTTTCCTGTCTCTTAAAATGCTTCTTTTTCTCACCCTGTCACTGCTCTTCACTAACTCTCACCCATTCTTATCTCTGTTCATCACTCCTATTATCTTTCACCTGCATCAATTCTCTCACTCCTCTTTACTCTCTTTCCCTCACTCCATATTTTATTTCTCTTCCCTTACTTCATTTTCCTCATTCATTTTTGCTAAATCCCATTCGTTTAGTCCTCCACTCCCCTTCACTCCATTTAACTCCCTCTCTCTTCGTCTGTGTCACTCAGTCTAACTGCTTCACTCCCTCTCACTCACTTGCTCTCTTTCTCTTTCTCCCTTATTCCCCTTCCCTCACCCTCATACCCTTTCTGTAACTGTCACTGCACTTTATTCACCGTCATTCCCCTTCCCCTACTTCCTTTCCTCCTGTCTCTATGTCACCCCTGTTGTCTTTTCTGCTCTCTTTTCCTCACTCTCCCTCACTTTCCTTCACTTATTTAAATCCTTACTCACATTCCCTCACTACGCTTTCCAAAGTCCCTCCATTCCCTCACTCAATTTCTGTCTCCCTCGTTCCCTACTTCTCACTTTCATTTACCTCCCTTTTATCATCCTCATACACTTTCCCTCACCATTACTCCACTTTTCATACCTTCACTCCCCTTACCCTACGGTATTTCCCTCTCTCCGTCCATTACACTCCTTCCCTGTCTCTGCCCGCGCTCTCCTTCTTTCACTACCCCTCCCTTACTCTCTTTTTCTTAGTGCCCTTCCCTTACTTTTTAACTCCCCTTAACTCACTCCCCTACCCTTAGTCCCTTTTTTCGTCACTCTTTGACTCACCTTACCTTACTCACCATACACTCCATTCTTCACTCATTTCCTCAGTCTCTTCCTCCCCTACAGTCAGTCATTTCAGTCATTCATTTATTCACTATACATTCATTCATAACAATAATGACACATTGTGTCAGAAATACAGCTCTTTTTGGAGAAGTGAGTTAGTTCTGAAAATAACTTTTTTTGTTTTGTTGCTTTATATATTTGTTTTCTTTTTTGAAAGTTTTATATACAGGAATCTTCAACTACAAAACTGTTCAACAGGAACAAAATAAATCCAAACTTTGAAAAAAATCATCTTCTCTTGGAGCATTAGTGTTCATTAATTCTCCGCTCAATCAGAGTGAGGCTCTGCTCCCCATAAACAATAATTTCAAATCATTTGTTGCATCTCATGTGGACTTTTGTCAAGAATGGTCTTAAGTCCATCTCTGCAGTGTATGGAGATGCAGTTGGTCCTCCAGATGATGTGCTGGCCACAGCTGGTGGTATTTGTGTCCAGAGCTCTTGTTGATGCCTGTGCAAATTGCACAGGGTGCACTTGTCTAACATGCCTTATCATTGTATGTATTGAAAAGGAGTACTTTTTTGAAGGGTTTCCTCTTGAGAGAACAGTGCCACATCTAGTGCATGTGACTTTCGGGACATTCACTTTTTTTTGCCCTTCATGAAAAGTAAAACATTTCCATATGAAAGATTCCTTTCCTTTTCTTTGAGGTAGCCGATATTCTTCCCCAGAATCAGAAGATGAATCCTGTCTTGCAGCCATTTCAGAAAATTCTCAGGAAAGTTGCAAAGGCTCCTTCTCCCATGAGAGTGAAACAGATAGTGAGGGAAGTGGGTGGGGTTTTTGAAGATTCTAGAACAGAAACTACTTTTAACCAATAAAAAGTGTTGTTTTCGAGTCACATGACTTGACGTGCGCGCTCGGGTGCGCGTACCCGGTCGCGCACGTCACTTCAAAATGGCGTTTAACCCGATTTTTGGGCCGTCGGGGTTCTTTAGGGACCCCCTGAGAATCTCTAGGGGGTCAGGGAGTGACTACCTTGCCTCCTTTATAATCATGGGCGGATTTTGCAGATCCACGATCCGCGGATTTTGCGGATTTGCGGATCGTGAATCCGCAAAATCCGCGGATTTTGTGGATTTGCGGATCCGCGGATTTGGGGCGGGGGCGGGGCTTCCATGCGAGTGCACATGCCTCTTGTGAGGCCTCTATCCAGCATCACAGCTGATTTTCCACGGTAGAGTTGGGAAGAAGGCACACCTGTCCAGCCTCGACGACGCTCACGATTGTTTTTGGGCTAATGAATGAGTCACTGAATTTGAACATCAACTAGTTTGAGCGACCTTTGTGTGTGTTACTATGCAATCGCCCCAACGGGCGCAGGGGTCCCTTGAGTGAGCTGTCCATCATAGTGGGTGAATGGCGGGAAGACGGTGCAAACCGCGAGTGTGTGGGCGGGGCCAAACGGGCAGGGCTACCATGCGAGTTCACATGCTTCTTCTGTGTATAAAAAGTCTGAGAAATATCAGTTCAGCAGATGAAGAGAAAGAAACCCCTCGTCACAAGAACAGCACGGGTATTGTGCTCGTGAAAGTCAAGGATGCAAAGGCCTCTATCCAGCATCACAGCTGATTTTCCACGGTAGAGTTGGGAAGAAGGCACACCTGCCTCGACGACGCTCACAATTGTTTTTGGGCTAATGAATGAGTCACTGAATTTGAGCATCAACTAGTTCGAGTGACCATGTGTGTGTTACTATGCAATCGCCCCGAAGGGCGCAGGGGTCCCTTGGGTGAGCTGTCCATCATAGCGGGTGAATGGCGGGAAGACGGTGCAAACCGCGAGTGTGTGGGCGGGGCCAAACGGGCAGGGCTACCATGCGAGTTCACATGCTTCTTGTGTGTAATGTGTATAAAAGGTCAGAGAAAGATCAGTTCAGCAGATGAAGAGAAATAAGCTCCTGGTCACAGAAACAGCACAGGTATTGCGCTCGTGAAAGTCAAGGATGCAAAAGCCTCTATCCAGCATCACAGCTGATTTTCCACAGTAGATTTGTGAAGAAGGCACACCTGCCTCGACGACGCTCACGATTAGGGCATGTTGTAACTATTTTAGGATGGCGCCGGCAAGCTGCCAGCGCCATCCTAAAATACTTACTAAATTAGCTTCAACAGGAAGCTCTAATAGATAAAATAAAGCAGGTGCGTTTACTTTTCCTGAGGGACTAAAAAAGGTACATGTCCCAAAAGTAACGTGTACCCTTTGTGGTACTGTTCATTCAAGGGGAAACCCTCTCCAATAGATACACAAAAAGCGGAAAACCTGGTCCAGTGTGATAAGATTTGCACAGAACTATGCTTGTAATTCACCCAGTATGTGGTGCTCTGAGATAAAGGCATGGACTTGTCGCAACACCGGTTTGCAAAATATTTTCTGCAATGAGTCAATTAGGCTTATAGGCATATAGCTGGCCGGGTTAGCTCTGTCACCCTTCTTAAAATAAGGATTATCTCCACTATGCTCCAAGACTGGGGAATATTCATGCCTGCTGTAATGGCATTTGAAATCATATTGATGTCGGAAGCCCAGAGGATTATATCCTCTTTATACAAATCGTTTGGGGTTTGATCCGACAGGGGGGATTTGGCTGCGATGCTAGAGCAGATTGCCACCCATGTTTCTTCCATGGAGAACAGCAGGTCCTCCAAAGAATTATTCTGTTTTTCCCACCTCTCTCCAAGAAGAGCCTCCACCTCAATACTACCTAGTGCATAAAGCCCCCCAAATTGGGTCACCCACTCCTCTGGCTAAACTGTAAACTGCAGTTTTGGCTTCCTGCCATTTAGCCAGTAAGATGCTTGTTTCTAAAAGGTTTTAGAATCCTATATAAAGATGCCTTTTTGGGGGTGGAGCAAAGGGGGTCATCCCATCTCCTCTTAGCTAGCTCTAGAGCTGTCCTGGAGCTTTTTCTTCATGCCACTTGATCTAAGCGAGTTTTGGAATTTGCTGCCAGTCCAAAGTCAGTCTCAGCTCTCCTGCAGTCCTGGTTGTACCAGGCTGCTTAGGGTTCTTGATTAGTCTGGATCTGACTGTACTTTGATTTTTTCTCCCTACATGGTTTGGCGAATAGATCTCTAATATCATTAAATGTGGTTTTGTGTCAGATGGTAGGTGTCTCTACCACATTCTGGCCCACTATGCATTTTGCTAATTCCAAGGCCTCCGGATGTTCCTCCACCCATTCCCATCTAATTGTTCTTATATTATTTGTGATGGACAGTTCTCCCTGGTCCTTCTTTCTTTGACTACCTAATGCAGTAATGTTATTACCCAGGTTCGTTAGAGACAGGGTCAGAGGATTATGGTCACTATCTAAGCGATTGACCACTGCATTATCATGAACTAGTGGCGAGAGACTAAGTGCAACCAAGCAGTAATTAATACTGCTGGCATAGTCAGGTCTGTTATAGGTTAGCTCTCCTTTTTTATCTAATTTAGTTCTCCCATTTGTGGCTCTAAAATCATGATGTATTGAGAGGGTCAACACCTGAGTACCTCTCTTTGTCCACCTAACCAAGGGGAGGTCTAGCTAGCTGAAGGACCTGCCAGACATACTTCTTTAAAAAATGTGCTTTAACTCACATTTCTTTCAAATCCAACTTTAAGACCTATTTTCAGTATTTGCAGTTATTCAGTGACGTTGAATTGACGTTGTTAACCACACGGAACAGGACTTTTCCATAAAGTCCAAAACACACATACCCAAACATACTACAGTATTTTACATACTTGGGGTTTCCCTAAAGTCATGTTTTTGTAGAGAGTTTTCATAAAAACCACCCCTAAAACCTATTTTATCTTTTCACGGGAAATCCAGAGATCGTGATGACGTCAGTACTCGCGAATCCTCTGGGTACGTTGCAAATACTTAAATAAAAGCAGACATTCAATCACTTCCAACACATCCAAAAATAATATGTGAAAAAATCCATTCTGAACATTGCCCTATACACATTACTATATACACACTTCTTTCAAAGCATGTTAAAACACATAATTTTTAAGTTTCTTTAAAAAACATCTTTCTGATCTATTTTCCATTTTTGTGGTTATTGAGGATGTCGCCATGTCAAGGTTTACCGCAACGGTTGCAGCTTTTCCATGAAGTGTAAACACATATATACACCCATATTATAGTATTTTACATAATTAGGGCCTGATTCACAAAGGCAATCTGAGAGAAAAGTCAAACTTTATGACTCCTGGTATTCACAGAAGTAATTTATGAGTCTTTTCTTTACATCTGCAGCTGGGCCGGAATTTCCGCACCCAGGCCGTACTCTCCGCACCCGGGCCGTACTCTCCAACGCAAGCCATATTCTCCTGCTCGGGCCGTACGCTCTGGCATAGAGCCGAATAAATTATAATCAATGCGCCGGAATGCAATTTTTACGAAAAGGAACACTAGGAATGTGCGATAAATGTTAGAAAAGGTCATAAAATCTGTTTGGGCAGGTCAAAGAGTGTGGCTGGACACTACATCATATCCCAGAAAAGTTTGCTCCTTTGCACCATGGTACATCCACTCCACAATGTCTGCTCCCCTCAGTGTTGACTGTAGTATCAATACTTCAGTCAACACTAGGGGGAGCACAATTCAAATTGTGAACTTACGCACTCACTCATCCGCATACTGAGTCACCCTAGGACTCACTGATACAGACCCTGACACACCCCATACACACACCGATGCATTCACAAACACACTGAGGCACTTGTGGGACACCCCCGCGCCGCACGGCCACCAGCTGCTGCGTGTGCCCCATTGCCTTGCCTAACTGCGTCGCCGCCGGCCTCGCTGCCGCCTTGGTCGCTCCCCATTTGTTTTCTCCGTTTGTTTTGCCCTCCATTTGTGCTTGTATTTTTTTGTGCTGTGTTATCGTTTTTCTTCCTGTTTTCGCCATCTGTTTTGCCCTCCATTTGTGCTTGTATTTTTTTGTGCCGTGTTATCGTTTTTCTTCCTGTTTTCGCCATTTGTTTTGCCCTCCATTTGTGCCTGTTTCATTTATTGTAATCTCTGTGCCGTGTTTACAGTTTCCTTCCTGTTTGCCCGCCTACCTCGCCGCCCTCCGCTCTCCCTCCCCGCTTCCCGCCACCGCCATTTGCCCCGCCCCTTTTCTCTTCTGTACCCTCCCCGCTCCCGCCTCCCAGCTGCTCCGCCCACCCGCGCACTTCGCCTTATATGCCGACCGTGCGAACGCGCAGCGGTCACGCGCAGCGGACGCGCCGATTGTGCGCCGAAGGCGCGCCAAAGGTAAGCCCGTCTGCGCCCGTCCGCGCCAGGACCCCTGGCCCACGAAGACCCCGACCGACCCGCCTGACGTACTCCGCCGCCACCCTCATCACACTCAACACCGGCCGACTCCCAGGATGCCACCAAGCCACACCACGACGCACCCAAGGACCCCTCAGCTGCCACGCCTGCAAATTCTCCTGCATCCGGACCTGCCTCGCACCAGCACCCGCCAAGTCGAACTCCAGCAGCACCCACCTCAAGTGCATCCTGCTCAACACCCGCTCCGTCCATAGACACGCCATCTAACTCTGGAACCTCCTAGACGCCACAGCCCCTGACGTTGCCTTCCTCACGGAGACCTGGATGAACGCCTCTTCAGCTCCCGACATCGCCATCGCTATCCCAGAGGGCTACAAGATCGTCCGGAGGGACCGCACCGCCAACCAGACGGGAGGAGGCATCGCCATCATCCACAGGAACACCATCCGTCTCACGACCAGCACCGACAACACCCTGACCACCGCCGAACACCTGCATTTCCAGATCCACACCGACCCGAACACCACCCTCAGAGGCACCCTGATCTACCGACCTCCGGGACCACGCACCCAATTCAGCGAGGACATCGCCGACTTCGTCAGCCCGCATGCCCTCCCCTCCGCTGACTACATCCTCCTGGGGGACCTCAACTTCCACCTGGAGAACAACAACGACCGCAACACCAGCACCCTGCTCGACAACCTCGCCAATCTTGGACTCAAGCAGCTGGTGTCCACCCCCACCCACCTCGCCGGACACACACTCGACGCAGTCTTCTCTTCCGGCACAGACATCGACTTCAGCCACGCCACAGAGCTTCAATGGACGGACCACAGCTGCATCCACTTCACCTTCAAGAGAGCAACGACCCACCACCACCAGCAACAGGCCGCCCGCAGAAGCTGGAACAAAATCACAGCAGACCAGCTCGCCACCTCCCTGAGCCAGCACCCTCCTGCCAGCTCAGCAAACCCCAGCCAGGCCGCTGACAACCTCACGAAGTGGATCAGCATCTGCACGGACGAGCTCGCCCCACTGAGGACCCCGCCCAGCAGACCCGGCAGCAAGAAAGCCCCGTGGTTCACCGACAAACTCAAGAGCTCCAAGAAGAACTGCCGAGCCCTCGAGAAAGTCTGGGGAAGGGAACCTACACCGGACAACAGGACCACCTTCAAGCTGGCCACCCGGAAGCACCACCAGCTGATCCGCGCCGCCAAGAAAACTGCATTCAAGGACCGGCTGGACAACAACGCACACAACTGCAAGGAACTCTTCAACATCGTGAAAGAGCTATCCAACCCCAGCGCAGGAAACAATGACATCACCCCATCGCAAGACCTCTGCAACTCCCTCGCTTCATACTTCCACAACAAGATTGCGGACATTCACAACAGCTTCAACAACCAACCAACGCACACCAACACCGAACAACCACCCCCCACCACCACCCTCCATGCCTGGACCCCGATCAGCACCGAAGACACCATCCGCACTATGAACTCCATCCACTCCGGATCACCGACCGACCCCTGCCCTCACCACGTCTTCAACAAGGCCGACGCTGTCATCGCACCCCACCTGCGAGACATCATCAACACATCCTTCGACACCGCCACCTTCCCTGAGAGCTGGAAGCACGCCGAACTCAGCGCTCTACTCAAGAAACCCACAGCGGACCCTACCGATCTCAAGAATTACCGCCCCATCTCGCTCCTCCCGTTTCCAGCCAAAGTCATGGAGAAGACCGTCAACAAGCAGATGGCCGCCTTCCTCAAGACGAATGGATCCCTCGACCCCTCACAGTCCGGCTTCCGAGCCAATCACAGCACCGAGGCCGCCCTCATCGCCGCCACCGATGACATCCGAGCCCTGATGGACAACGGAGAAACAGCGGCCCTCATCCTCCTAGACCTCTCCGCGGCATTCGACACTGTCTGCCACCGCACCCTAGTACAGCGCCTCAGCAACGTCGGAATCCTGGACAAGGCGCTGGAATGGATCATCTCCTTCCTCGACGGAAGAACACAGAGAGTCCGCCTACCACCGTACAAGTCAGAGGCCACCGAAGTCATCTGCGGCGTCCCTCAAGGATCCTCACTGAGCCCCACCCTCTTCAACGTCTACATGAGCCCCCTCGCGGCCATCGCACGCCAACACAACCTCAACATAATCTCCTACGCCGACGACACCCAGCTGATCCTCTCCCTGACCAACGACCCCGCCGCCGCCAGAGCTAACCTGCACGAAGGGATGAAAGAGGTAGCCGAGTGGATGACGACCAGCCGCCTGAAACTGAACTCGGACAAGACGGAGGTCCTCATCCTGGGCTCTTCACCCTCCGCCTGGGACGACTCCTGGTGGCCTCCCGCCCTGGGCACCGCACCCAAACCGACAGACCATGCACGCAACCTGGGCTTCATCCTGGACTCCTCCCTCTCCATGACCAGGCAAGTCAACAACGTCTCCTCGGCGTGCTTCAACATCCTACGCATGCTACGGAAGATCTTCTGGTGGATCCCCACCGAGACCAGGAAGACCGTCACCCAGGCCCTCGTCACTAGCCGACTGGACTACGGCAACGCCCTCTACGCCGGTACCACGCCAAGCTCCAGAAAAGACTCCAGCGGATCCAGAACGCCTCAGCCAGACTCATCCTCGACATCCCACGAACCAGCCACATCTCCAGACATCTGAGAGACCTTCACTGGCTCCCCGTCAACAAAAGAATCACCTTCTGCCTCCTCACCCACGCACACAAAGCCCTACACGACCAAGGCCCGAGCTACCTCAACAGCCGAATCAACTTCTACGCTCCCAAACGCCACCTCCGATCAGCCAACCACGCCCTCGCCGCCGTCCCCCGCATCCGAAGAGCGACTACAGGAGGAAGGTCCTTCTCCTACCTGGCCGCCAAGACCTGGAACTCCCTCCCGACCGACCTGCGCCTGACCCAAGACCACCTCTCCTTCAGGAAGAAGCTGAAGACCTGGCTGTTCGAGCAGTAGCGGCACCCCCCCAACCCCAGCGCCTTGAGACCCTACGGGTATGTAGTGCGCTCTATAAATGTCATTGATTGATTGATTGATTGACACTTATACACACACTCAGACTCACAGCACCCTGGGATTCACTGATACATACACTAACACATCCAAAAACACACTTATTCATATACCTATCAACATGCAGGCAAAAATAGACATGAATAATAGAATCAGACACAGCTGTTTTTTTGATTTAATGGTGGTTATAAAGAGATTAAGGGTCTACATTTCTACACATGAATACCTACAGCAATATAGTGTAAAGTGTAGAGATGCACCACAACAATAACCCAAATCAATGATGTAGTTAAAACGCATCACATATCTGCAGTGAAAAAGCCCACGTGTTTCGTCCATGACAATGGACTTCTTCAGAGGAAATATAATCATAGAAGAAATTTTGCCAAGTAGAAGCATTGTGATACAGGTTCATTGAGAATCCCCATGGTAGTGTACTTCATCAGTATTTCTGGTTCATGAATAATAAACAAATCGTTGTGTCCAGGTTGAAAAGCATAAATATGCCAAAATGATGAATTCCCAAGTGGGGTGGTGACGACAAAGGAAAGGAATGGAAACGGGCCACTTAGCTCTGACAAGCACTCCGATAGGTGCTGGTGCCTCCGATGTCCGTTTGCTTCTTCTAGGTCTAGGTCTAGGTCCCAGGGCATGAGTGCTATGTTCTGATGACTTGTTTGAAATCGCTGCTAAACTGTCCGTCCATATTGCTGCTAAACTGCCAATCCACATAGCGATTTTAATTGTCTTATTTTGCGGCGTGTTTTAAAGAAATACTATTGCATTTTAAACTTTCTTTTGTACTGTACTCCTTCCTGTCTGTGCCCCATTCCACCACAGGTTCTCCCGCTTGTGTGGAGGGCACGTTGACAGTCATCGGATCCCCGCTCTCATTGGCTGTTGTCAGTCAGGTGGGACGCGAGAGCTGACTCTTTAAAACCGGGCGAGTCTGAAGCCTCGGTTAGTTTGTGTCCCAGGGCATGAGTGCTATGTTCTGATGACTTGTTTGAAATCGCTGCTAAACTGTCCGTCCATATTGCTGCTAAACTGCCCATCCACATAGCGATTTTAATTGTCTTATTTTGCGGCGTGTTTTAAAGAAATACTATTGCATTTTAAACTTTCTTTTGTACTGTACTCCTTCCTGTCTGTGCCCCGTTCCACCACGGGTTCTCCCGCTTGTGTGGAGGGCACGTCGACAGACATCGGGTCCCTGCTCCCATTGGCTGTTGTCAGTCAGGTGGGACGCGAGATACGTGACCCAACCCACATAATTGGGATGACGTTATTTGCGCACAGCGAATGCGCACAGCGAATATGCGCCGAAGTTGTGTCAAAGTTAAGCCCGTCTGCGCCTGTCCACGCTGACGACGGGCTGCAGGACGGGCTGTACAGGGAGGAAACTACAACATCGCTGGGCAGCCAGGTAACTTGGACCTATGCTCATAGGGATATAGTCACACTTAAGCCCTCCTTCCTACCCTGCCACCATAGTCTCACCCCGGAAGCTCTCCTTCGCTCACCCACATGTTGCTGCTACTCCAGCTACACTGAGCCCTTTCTCTCTCAGTGCCCTAAAAGACGCACTATGGTCAAAACACCTCCTACGCCTACTGCCCACATGAAAAGAGGTTTTCTCATCAATGCTAGGTCATTGATCAAAAACAATATCGCGTTCCATGATTTTGTTACTGCCAGGAACCCCTCATGGGTTTTTATCACCGAATCCTGGGCTTCTGAATCCTCTGGTCCGGACCTCCTGCACGCCATCCCTGAGGGTTACGCGTTAAACAGACTGGATAGAGTAGGTCACAGGGGTGGAGGGTTGGCGATTCTTTACAAAGTCTCTGCTGTCTGTGCATCACAACTCTCTCCTCTCCATCAGATCTTTTTCAGGCTACTCATTTCTCTATATCCTCCTCTCCCTCTGCATCTTTTTACGGTCTCCTCATCTATAGACCCCCTGGCCCTAGATCCTGTTTTAGCCGCAAACTCCTTAAAATTTTAGAACCTTATTTTGGCAAATCCCACCTTACGGTTATGGGGGACCTAAATTTTCATTTAGATGATCTCTGCTCGAAGGATAACCTCTCTCTAGTGGACCTCATGACTGCCTGCGGCCATACCAGCTGGTAAACAGCTCCACCCACCTGGCCGCCTACATTTTAGACGGGGTGTTCTCCAACAACCCCAGACTCTCTATGGGTCCTCCCATCCCCCTGGTATGGTCTGACCATCTGGCGGTACCTTTGGAACTTGAACTCCCCCCCTCCCCTTCCCTGTGCCATGGGTTCACGAACAAGGAACTCAAACAAAACTATAGGGGTATCACGAACGACTCTCTCACCCCCCATGTAGCTCAGACCACCACTTTAGCTGCAAAGGATGCCAGCGATGCTGCGCTGGAGTTTGCAAACTCTATCTCCAGAGCAGTAGATCTTCTGGCTCCTGCCTCCTATCGCTATTCAGCGAGGCGGAAAACATCAGCCCCCTGGTTTACTGAGCCTCTTAGGCTCTTAAGGCAGAGCTGTAGGAGGCAGGAGAGGTTATGGCGGACAACCTGGAACCCCAAAGATCAAGAAAGACATAAGCTTTTGCTGGTAGACTACAAGACAAGGGTCATCAAAGAAAAACAGGCTTACTTTTCTAAGCTCACAACGTCCCTCACCTCCTCTAGGGATTTATTTAAAATTGTTGACTCTCTGTGCTCCCTACAAACTTCTGATCCCATCACAGGTTCCCAAGAGCTGTGCGACAGGATCGCACAGTTCTTCCATACTAAAATTGCGGACATTTATCTTACTCTTGAAACTCAGAGAGCCCAAATGAGCCCTCTTCCTCTCCCGACTCAACCTTCCTAAGAATGTTGGGGAAAAGTTCCCTCGAAGATCCTGTCCGACTTCCCACCCCTTACCCTTGAGCAATTAGATTCTCTCCTAAACAGAACCAAGTCAGGCTCACCACTGGATCCCTGCCCTTTGAAGATCCTGAAAGAATGTAGGGAAACCCTGTTGCCCCCTATTTTGAAGATAATGAATTGTGCCATGACTCACGGCATTTTCCCAGCTGTTTGGAAAAAGGCCATAGTCAAGCCGCTGCTTAAAAAGCAGACTCTGGATCTTGAAATCCTCAAAAACGTTCGACCAATATCGCTGCTGCCTGCCCTAGCTAAAATGCTTGAATTCCATCTTAATCAGCATTTGACTTCCTTTCTTGAGGTCTCTGGGTTTTTGGACCAATCTCAGCACGGCTTCAGAAAGTTCCATAGCACCGAGTCGGCTCTCACTGTAGTGGTCGACAATATTAGATCTAAGGTTGACCGAGGCCAGACTATTTTGCTGGTCCTACTCGACCTGACTGCAGCTTTTGATACCCTATCTCCTTCGACTTTAACAGCTCGGATAAAGGAGATAGGGGTGTAGGGCCCAGCACTGAGCCTCCTGTCCTCTTTCCTCAGGCAAAGAGAGCAGAGGGTCAAGCTAGGAAAATTCCTCTCCCCTGCTAAGCCCGTGCAATGTGAGGTTCCACAGGGGTCGGCCTTGAGTCCGACCCTTTCTAACATCTATGTGGCCCCACTTGCCAGGTTAGTAAGATCGCACGGGATGGAGGTGGTGTCATACACCGATGACACGCAGATCATGGTGTTCCTCTCCCACTCGGTGAGTACCTCCATGCTCAGCTTCATGATCTGCATGCAGGCTGTCTCCGAATTGATGATTCTAAATTCACAGAAGCTGAACCAAGAGAAGAACCGAGGTCCTGATCTTCGGCAAAGATCAGGACATATGGTCCAGTGACTGGTGGCCCCCCTCCTTGGGAGTATGTCCTGTGCCTGTAAAATCTGCCCATAATCTGGGCGTGATTATTGATACGCCACTGGCCATGACGCAGCAGGTTAACCGAACTGTGTCCACCTGTTGGGGAGTCATTAAGATTCTTAGGAAAATAGCCCATTATCGCTCCCCCCAAGCCCGTAAACAGACCATGGTTGCCCTTGTGGCATCACGGCTGGATTACTGTAAAGCACTGTATGCGGAAATATATAAGAGCCTTATTCTACTCCTTCAGACCGTTCAGAACGCAGCTGCCAAAGTTGTCCCGGGCGTCCCTAACACCTCCTCTGCTACTCTCGCCAGGAAGAGTCTGCACTAGCTCCCGATCCACCTTAGGATCACTTTCAAAATTCTATGCCTGGTCTTCAGTGCTCTATCAGGTGGAGGTTCAGAAGCCATTGGCTCCCTTCTTATCCCTTACACCCCTAGCAGAAGCCTTCGTTCTGCCTCTAAGAATCTCCTATCTGTCCCTCGAACAAACAGAGTCATATGGGGTGGAAGGGCCTTCTCCTCTATGGCCCCCAAACTGTGGAATGACCTCCCTTCCAAGTTAAAAGCACAACCCTCTATGGCCCTTTTTAAGAAAGCATTAAAAACGCGGCTCTTCATTGAGGCCTATCAGTAGCATGCTCTCTGACTCTGGACTATGTTTGGTTAGGCGCCTTGACGCCCGTTGGGCAAAGTTGCGCATTATAAATTGTGTTTCATTCATTCATTCAAAGACAGGCGTATATACTCAGTGTATCTCTGATGCCTATGTCCAAGAGAGGTAGTGGTGTTTAATTTATTTGCATAGTTAATTAAAATGGTTGCAATACAAAGTAGCTTTGATTAAAAATGAAGTTTACATATACAATGTTCATAGTTTATATATCTTATATTTATAATACTTTTGAATCAGTGTTCTAATCAAATTTCCTAACCACGTTATTTTTGAGTATGCACATTTCATATTTAGGTTTAAGGTACTTAGTTCCAATCCATAATTCTCTTCACTGCCTATGCCAGAATTCAGTAGAAAGTGCAAAGAAGTACTTTAGACTTTTAACAAAGTGCATTGATGACAAAAACAGAGGAAATAGTACAGAGCATCCTTATCGAGCCTCCATATTAGACTTCACGATTAAAGTTGTTAGTAACAATTGGGCTGGCATTCTTTTTTCGCATAACCTCTAAAATTTTACTAAAAAATAAGTTCTGTTGTACTGCCAGAAGTCAATAAATTCACAGAATTCAATACTAGGTGCAAAGAAGTGCTTTAGACTTGGATAAAGTGTATTAGTGCCAAGAATAAAGTAGATGGTGGGATCCTTTTAAAGACTCCACATGAAACTTGCACTTGTTCCAGACAACTGAGATGTTTAATACCTATTGTGCTGGCATTTTCTTTTTGCAAAGCCTCAGGAACTTTACTAAACAGCAGTTCAGTTGTTGATCATTAGGGGCAAAACATGCCAACACCGCTTGTCCCCTTGCGCTTACCCTTCGCTGATTGAATTGACGTTTTAACAGTTGTTTCCGTTCTTGTGAGAGTTCTTTACATTATCATAGTAAGTGCAGCAGATCTTCTGGCGCTGTAGCAGGGATTTCTGCTCATATACAGAACTGTGCATAGAGACTTGGAACCTCAGTGAATTAGGGTGTGCCAAAATTCACCTCAGCATCCAAAATCCCCTACCAGACTAGCAATCAGTGTCTCATTGGTACTTACAAAACCCCAATGATTTAGACAACCCAGAACATGGACTTAGAACACCTCAGGTAAGGTGGAACAAATGAACACTCTTTCGTTATGCTAACATATCAATCCAGAATGACGAGTCAATGAGGACACGTGCAAGTTTGAAATATTTATTTCTAATGCAGTGTTCTCAAACACAGTATCTTAGCTAATACAAGCAAACATATTATAAAGATCAAGGTTAACAGCATGGTTACTATTCCAGAAAATACAAAAGGTGAAAGCATGTTAAAATGCTAAAGGAAACAGGTCTAAATAGTACCTCAGTTTACCCTCCCTAGCTAGTATATTATATTACAACTACAGAAGGTCTCTTTGGGTTTAGAAGGACGGGCCCATACCTTTGGGTTCAGCAGGAATGGATCACATCATCTCCTACACCAACTCTCTGCATACGGATATTCATCAAGTGTTGTCTCCTGCCTTGCGCAGTGCATTATCATTTGCGCCTAAACCCAAAGTTGGCCATAGCTGCATCCATATCATGTCTACTCTGTGCGCTGATCAATCCAAACAATAAGCAATGTGTTGAAATAACCTTGAAGGCCTTGGCACTCACTGTACAGACATAGCTTACCAAGCAAGACTGATATTATAAGCAAACATGTTATTCTCGTGTAAAGCAAATACCTAACTAGGCGAACAGCATTAATAACAAAATGTGTCGTGTGCAGAGGCAGCAGGAAAGGAAAATGGTGTTTAAACTTCTAACCAGCAAATGCTAACTTAACACAGTACAAAGGTGAAACCAATACACAAGACACCCTCCTTTTGATTCGAGCACTGATAGGACAAGTATGAAGGGACAAATTTAGGAACGCAGAGTTCAAGTTCGATAGTTCAAACACAAGTCTCTAATTTGGCACTTTAAAAATCTAAGAGAAAAAAATATAATAGTTGAGAAAAAACTCAGTATTTGACACTGATAAAGTCAATAGGCAAGCCTATCTTCAAATTCTGAAAGTCGCAAAAAAATATCCAATAATCCAACGAAATGGCTAGGTCAAAAAATCGAGACTGCAAACACAGTTCATCCTAATAATGAATATGCAAAATACGCAGCAACAGCCAATCACTGTTATCATCTGAAAACAGATCAGCCATCCAATTTAACAAAGGGAAAGAAGAACATACATGCTCTTGGATTACCGGAGCCTCTTGCACCATCATAGGAAGACTCGGTGGGTTCTCGATGAAACTGCGAGCTAAGAAATCTTGCGCCGCTGCGAACACATTCCAACTATCCAAAATACCATGCATCGCTGCAAAGGCCATACTCCCTCCATCAGAACAAAGCAATTCATGGGTAACTAAGGGATTCATAAGATGATTATAATCAGCATCGGGAGACACTGTATTGCAGAGACACAAATCCAGGGCCCATTTGAAGTGGCAACTCAGGCAATGGAAAACATGCTGAACGCAGGTAAAGTAGGAAAATCGAAACGATAATCCATAAGCTACACTCAGTGTAGCAAGAGGCAGCGCACCATAGTACTCAAGCATCCGGGCGCGAAGGAGCCCTAGCCGAGACAGCCGGTCTTGTAACACATGATGTGCATCCATTTTGAAATAGACAGAACAGTAATAGCACGCCAGCAGCAAGAGCCAGTAGCAAGGGAAATCCACCAAACAGGCTGGAGAAAATAGAATGGAAGAAAGCTGGAATGACTCAGAAAATCTTTTGGAAGGAAGTCACTAAGCCACTGCTTACAACTTTAAAAAAGTGAGCCTGCCCTGAAGTGGAGGACGCATTAAAGATTGTGTGAATTAATTCACCGAAGTGCAAGGGCAAATCAGTATTTAACAAAGCATGTACTTCTGTGCGGGTGTTAGCCACGTGAAGGACAAATGTTTCACGAGCAGGTGTAAGGGCACTTCTTTTTGGGACAATAGAGCTCCTATGCGACTCATCTTTTTGAATTCTGCTTTCAAGATCGGAATCTTAGGCCAGATGGAAACATCAAGTTTCCCATGTGAGGGTGGATACATTGCATTCTTGCAACAAACTACACGTTCACCGACTGTAACGACATAAGCAATCCCTTTAATTAACCCACAACAATCTTCATTGCTTAAAAGCAAATAACTCCCATTAGCCAGCAATGTGAATGTGGGAACGATTGCAGGCACAGGTATCCCTTTCAAAATACAGGCTAAATTAGGCTTGTTTTGGTTGCAAGAGCCATGTAATTGGATATGTCGACACATTAAGGAACGATCCGGTGTTTCAATGCATTCTTCACCATTTAAATAAACTTCTCTTCCCTCCCTAAGACATCTATATGTAAAAGGAAGCGACCAAGCTTCATGGAGATAAGAACTTCCAAGAGGCTCGTATCTGCCAATGGCATAGTATTTCACACAATTTTTAAATTTGAATAAAGGAAATGGCAGAGTTATTAAACCGTGAATAAGCCAAGTAGCAGCATTAGCTTCTGCCACAGAAAATGGTAAAGGCTCTAACCTCTCAATGTGTAACATGGAAAAAGAAGCATCCTTCATCGATAGTAAGCCTTGCTTGTCAGTCAAATTAAAGGGGGCAAACAAGGAGGACGTATTCATGTAATGCCATGGCACTTTACCTGCCTTAAGGGTCTGTAATGTCCATGCAAACTGCATAATGGAACACAACTGATTTTGAACGTGGAACAAAGCAGACACTTCATCTTGCACAATATCTACAACAGATGACACAATATTATCTAACGTGTAAATGCGAGAAGAGAGCGTGTTAATGCTGTTATCTACAACTGCTAGCACTTTTTCCAAATTAGCTTGATCTATAGCCCTAAGGCGGGTAGCCGCCTCAACCTGGGAAGCTTTCCAGAATTCGTTATTAACAGCATATATCCATCTTTTAGATCTACCTTTAGCCGGGCCTTTAATAAAATCATTCAAATCAACATCATCAGTCAGTTTAAATAAATGCAGTTTAACTGACGCCAAGGTAGAATGTCTGAGCCAGTTCTGACACAATTTTCCTACAGAATAGGTAGTCATAGAAATGGCCACTTTCGAAACGGGGATCTACCCTGACCTGTGTAAAGCCTGGAGCTAAACCCAGAAAACGATGCTGGCATGAATCAGCACTTCTGTGCCAGAGCAACCAGCCTTTGGGATCCAAACTGGATATGTTAAAGGAGGAATTCAATAATAGAGTTTGTAACTCTCTCATGGAACATTTAGTATTATTACCCCAACCGGAATATTCCTCTAAATCAGGAAAAGAAGGAGCATTTAATTTTTTAGGAGTAGCCAATCCAAAGCATGTTGTCTGTGAAATAGTAGAATTCAAAAACAACATATGGTTCGGGATGAAGCATGCACTGTGCAAAGCCTCAGTGCCTTGCACTCGTCAGCTTTTAGAACCCCAAACTGATTTAATGTCAATTGCATCCTTCCACAACTTGTAGCCCCCAAAGGCCAACTGGTCTAGAAAGGACTTCAAATACAATAATTTAGTATTGGTAAGTCTAACTTTGGAAATGAACGTTTCAGCCATTTTAAAATAAAAGGTTTTTGGATTAGATTGATTAAATTCTGTAAAGTAAGTGAACCTTTTCAAAAAGGTAGCAGAACTGCCTTGTATAGGAGCTGGACAGTGTTCCCACTGGGTGTAATTTACATTGAGCCTCCTGGTATTAGCTTTATGCAGGTAGTGATTGCCAAAATGTTGATAACAATACAAATCACCATAATTAGTAGACTCCAAGTACAAATCTTCAGCATCAAAGGCAGCATAATATTTCAAATCAGAAAATAATGCTTCAACGGCCTGAATATCCCAATCATCAGAACGTATATTTTGTTTAACCACATCCCCCATAGACACTCTAAGCACATTAGGGACATTTATAACCTCAGTGGGTCCATGAATCTGAAATCGAACAGCATCCCATATAATCCCATGTAAGACAGGCCAAGCAGTGATGTTAACAAAAGCCAGGGCTCTCTGTACTTTGTGTGAATAGGAATGGGGAGCCTAAGTTCCATTGATATGTCGAATGCAAGTTCTCTCCTCGACATAGTGTCCATTGACGAGGCGGAAAAAATAAAACACAAAACCAATTGTCATAAAAAGGTAAATCGAAAAATGCACCATCCAAATATAAGTCCAAGGGGGAATCAAAAAATGCTTTTTAAATAGTCTTGCTAAAACAGAAATCTTCGAGGGCCTTTTAGATGTGTGGGAAACAGTGTCAAATGAAAATCTAGATTCTGTAGCCAAGCGAGTTTGCAAATCAGACATCGATAAGTCAGTAGGATAGGTATATTCATTTTCATCATGTTGAGTACCAGGCAGTATACTCAATAAAGGACTGGAAATTGCAGGCAACTTGGGAGCAACATCAGGCACAGGATTGGGAACCGGGGCCAAACCAGAATTTCTCAAAATTAAAGGACATGAGACTGCCGGTGTCAAACTAAGAAGAATCGGCCACTCTGTGTATCTTGACATTGTCAATGGAGATCTACCTGTTCTCCTTACAACCTGGAAGTGGTGGTAAAATGATTGTTCTTGTGCCCTTCACTCCAAGCACTGGAACTGGAGCTCGATAAGAGGGACCAAATTCTTTCTTGTTATCGATCTTCTCTCAAACTAGTTTTCCAATTTGGGGTAGCCAGCCAACTACCGGGACCTGCAACGCATCATACGAGGTGGAGGGCAAATGTTCCTTTGCAAGACAGTCTTTTGTCTTTCGTAGATCCTGTAAAACATTGCAAAGTTCATCTACGTCAAAGGAGGCGGCTTGAGACACTGATTCTAGACCGTCAAGGTCCGGTACATACATCTTGATACCAAAGAGCATTTCGTATGAGTTCCGCCCACCCAGAGACCTTCTAGGGAGATTATTAAGAGCACGCTGTATGCCATTGAGATGGGCCAGCCAGTTCCTGCCAGTGCCTATAACTCGAGCCATCAAAGACTGCTTTAAATCTCGGTTCATCCGTTCCACAACACTATTACCCTCAGGTATGCATGGAGACGAAAACTTGACTTGGACCTCCAATGAAGTCATGGCATCCTTATACGCCTTAGAGGTGAAAGCCAGACGCTGATCCGAATGGAAGGTACCACAGGCAAAAATCCCTACAAAGATACACAAGTCTCTTATGACAGTCCATGAATCGGCTCTGCGGTGAGGCCAGACCCGCACAAAGCGTGTGCAGGAATCAACTGCTACTAAGATGTACTTATACGCAGTATCAGAAGTAAAGGGACCACAGTGATCTAAATAAACACATCCAAGGGGTTTATTAGAAATGTACAACTGTGTCTGGGGCTGACGCGCAGCAGTCGAAGGCGTAATCTGCTGGCAAATGTCACATTGAAGGACATAATCGCGCATCTGTTTGTACAGCCCCCGCCACCAGAAATGTTGTTGTAACTGAGCTACAGTAGCCAAAGCGCCCGCATGCGCAGACGCAACACCTTCATAGGCTGCGGTAATCATAGTAGGCCTGCGGTCCACATTGGGAAGTAACCTCTCTCCAATGTCAGGATTTTTCACATAAGGATTTTTATCAGGACTTAAGTGGTATGAATACTTCGAAGGGAATCCTTTTGGATATTTACCTCCCTTCTCAGTTGCAGCAACAGCTGCCAAGATATCAACATCAATCTTACTTTTGGAACGTGTAACCGCTGCAACCAAATATGTCGATACCGCTGATTTTGCTGCCTCATCGGCAAGCAAAATGCCAACAGCGTGGACTCCCACGTGCTGATGACCGAGAGTATGAAACACAAACACGAGGGGCAACTGCTCTTTAAGCTCAGCCACTCGGAACCAGATCATTTTATGTTTTATTGTGCTACCCTTGGAATCACAAAAATCATTCTGAATCCAAAAGAACAGGTTTTCATTGTAATATGGATGCAGCTCTGGCCCAAAGTTGGCCAGAGCTGCATCCATATTATGTCTACTCTGTGCGCTGATCAATCCAAACAATAAGCGCTGTGTTGAAATAACTTTGAAGGCCTCGGCCCTCACTGTACAGACATAGCTTACCAAGCAAGACTGATATTATGAGCAAACATTCTTGTGTAAAGCAAAATACCTAACTAGGCAAAAAGCATTAATAACAAAATGTGTCGTGTAAGAATCACTCACAATAAGAGTTGAGACACTAGGATCAGCGTACTCCAATGCGGTGCAGTCCCCAAGAGTCTGCGTGTGCACGACTCTGGACTTGAACTCATCATTCACCATGGCACCTACCACAATAGGGCAAGCGGAAACATATGCATGCTTAGACCCATGTGCAACCTGCGCTGAACCATCAGTGTATATGATGCAATGGAAGTCCTCCAAAGGCTGCATAGCCAAAGGGGCAGGATGAACAAATTCATACTGCAAAAACTCCTGCAACTGTAAGGAGGCGTCAAAAATAAACGTGACATCCGGAGACGTCAATGATGCTGCCCATTGTATCCACCAAGGGTGCAAAGCTTTAGAATTTGGCACACTGGCTTTCGTCACTGCCTCTAATGCAGGAAACGGGGTAACAATCAACATGCATTTACCCTGAGACAGTGCACGTTCCTTGAGAATCGCCATTTACACTGCTGTCAAAACTTTTTCCACAGAGGAAAACCTCATTTCAGCCGAAGTGTACAAGTGTGACTTGTAAGCAATAGGGACTGTGTCTCCTTTGTTAAAAGTAAGGTACGTGAAACCCACCGCCCCAGGGATGATTCTTATCACTAGGTTGGTGCGGTTATCACTGGTCAGTAAGAATTTAGATTCCAGAAGATTAGCCTGCAAAGATTGCAAAATAGCTGAATGTTTCGGCAGCCAGCAAGATTTGGTAAAAGTTGGTTGTATCAAAGCATACAAAGGCTTGATACGCTGGGCATATTCGTGAATGTAAGTACGCCCGAAATTCAAAAATCCCAGCAAGGATTGTAATTTCTTCAGAGTTGTAGGAGCGCGTAGTTGTGCGCATTTCTCCAAGAAGTAAGGAGCCAATCCTCTACCTTCATTGTTGAGCTCGTAGCCCAGGAACAACACTGTGTACTCTGCAATGTGGGACTTTGCAAAGTTGAATTTGTAACCGAAGTCCGCAAAGTTACAAATTATGCGGTTAACGCGACACAGATGCGCCCAAAGCCCGTCATCTGTGAGATATATGTCATCCACATACGAACACGCATCAGTGTCTATCCTCTCTAAAAGAGGCACTATACGGGCAGCAAACACGCCTGGACTATTCTTATAGCCCATGGGTAAATGAGTATATTGGCGTTGTTTTCCACCACAGGTAAAACTGGTCCACTGGGAACTCAGTCCATCCAAATTGTAGGCAAAAAAAAACGTTGTATATGTCAAGTGTGGTTTTAAAATGCTTACGCACAAGACCATCCACAAGAGCAGAGCAATGGGTATTCTGTACTGCGCTGGTACGGCAATACAAGTTCAAATGCCGGTAATCCAATACCAAACGGTACGAACCGTCAGGCTTGGTTACAGTAAAAAGATGGTTATTCATCGGTGACACACAAGTTTCAATCATACCTTGAGATTCCAATTTTTCAAGGATTTACGCGACGGAAGCCTTAGCTTCTCGTCCGATGGGATATTGGGGTTGAGGCTGCCGCATATACCATAAAGGAATCTCTTGGTGTGGGGAAAATGTATCCCAATGACACTGTGTACGGTACAAAGCCGGCACAAGAGCCTTAGCCCACTCTTCTGCAAAATTCAGCTCATGCTCTTTCGAGACTGTGTGCGCGAAACTAGGGAGGATCACCTCCTCACCTCTCTGAGCTGCCAGCACAAACGTTGGGGGCCAGTCTGCCTCCGCTAACAAAATGTCATATGTAGTCGTAAGATTCTCCCAAAATACCCCTTTGATTGTACGTTGTATGTCACGTTCAATTAAAAGGACTATTTCATAAAGTCTATCCGGGGAAGCTACTCTAGTATCAGCTGTCTACACAACAACATATCGATCAGTCGCTGTCATCTTCAGTAGAGGACGCAGGGCCTCTCACACTATGGTAATCTCCGCCGCGCTGTCCAGCAAGGTCAGAGCCCATGTCTGATTCCGAAGCTGCGTTCTCACTATCTGTGGCATATCTCGCTGTTAAAGCGGCAACTTTCTTTGTATGAAACTGGGGACACTTCAGTGTCAAATCATCCGGCTTGCCTTTACTGTCTTTCAGGCGAAGCTGGTCGTGTCCCTGCTGGCCACCCCGACCTCTGCCGCCACATCCACTACCGGTCGATGAGGCCAATGAGTCCTGAAAAGAACGAGGAGAGCGTTGTTCAGAAACCTGAAAACGATCACGTGATTTTATCGTCGCGCGATCGCGCAAGTCATAAATATGTTCTATAGGTGCAGGCACTGGTGATGCAGGGCAAGACTCCTGTTTCTACTGTTGTTGTTTACCCTATTTTTGTTTTTTTGGCCAATTTTTTTTTTAGTCTTGGGCTGTTCGTCATTCTCTGACTTCGGCCCTTGGGGTTGCTTTTTCTCCTTAGTGGAGAATGGCTTGACACCCATGCTATTGCTGCCCATGGTCTTATGTTTGTCGGCATCGGGAACCGCCTGCAATGCATTGGACACCTGAAAGTTCACCGCATCCCCCTTGACATTCGCAAGTATGAGATCGGAAACTACGTCAAAGGAGCCGCATAGGCGCATACCCAATTAAACCGCTGCCTCAGGTCCGTGCTCATCCTGAACACGTTTAATGACCGTCAGAAGTACAGTCATGGATAAAATGCCAAAGCACCTTGCATAAACTGCCGCAAAGATCTTCCCCCACGACTCACAGACACCAATTTCTGGGGTCAAGTCTTTAGGCATGCTAATTATCAGAATCCTGTGCTTTTCACCAGGAGTCGTGTTAGGAAATACCGCTTCCAGCTGGTCAAACTTCTCGGCAAATTCGGGAAATTCATCCTTATCCTGGGGGAGCTTACCCATCACAGCGTTGACCATTACAGGACTAAGTTTCATTCCGCCCTGTCCAGTAGGAAGCGCCGCACCACCCGGGGCCCCTCCCGGGAGATTGTGGGTAATGTGTTGCACTAACGACCTAATCACGCAATTTGCGACTACATGTAGTCGTCTTAATTCAGCAACGTAATACGCTCCGTGCTGAAGATGAGGTGTAAATCCAGCCAAAACAGGCCAAGTCGCGCCTTTAATGGACAAGGGACCTAACCTCAGAGCTGTTAAAAAGTGGGGTAGGACACCATTAAACCAAAGTCAGTGCTGCCAAGCATCAATCGGTCACCCACAAATAAAATATTTTGTAAGGGTAAGCCACCTCTGCACTTACCACCATAATCACGGCCATGCCATCCACGAGGACATGATAATTCTGCAAGAGATTGCGCACCGCAATGCAACTTTGTTGCGGAATGTCCACTGTGGCCATAGTGACACAGAAAGAGAAACTACAACAAAAAGTACGTAGCACAACTGCGTAGTAATTCAAGGAAACCATTTTGAAAGAATCAAGCTTGAAAGGACCTATATTAATATAGGCAGGTTTGTCCGACACCACTGTTTTCCGGAAACAGTAGTGAAGGGGTTTAAGGACCGATATAAGTACTACTTAAGTGTAATGTAATAAGACCACCAACGATCGGGCGCCATGTAGCAGGCATTTCTGCTCACATACAGAACTGTGCATAGAGACTTGGAACCTCAGTGAATTAGGATGTGCCAAAACTCAACTCAGCATCCAAAATCCCCTACCAGACTACCAATCAGTGTCTCATTGGTACTTAGAAAACCCCAATGATTTAGACAACCCAGAACATGGACTTAGAACACCTCAGGTAACATGGAACACCTGAACACTCTTTTGTTACACTAACATATCAATCCAGAACTAGGAGACAATGAGGACACGTGCGAGTTTGAAATGTTTATTTCTAATGCAGTGTTCTCAAACACAGTATCTTAGCTAATACAAGCAAACATATTATAAAGATCAAGGTTAACAGCATGGTTACTATTCCATAAAATACAAAAGGTGAAAGCATGTTAAAATGCTAAAGGAAACAGGTCTAAATAGAACCTCAGTTTACCCTCCCTAGCTAGTATATTATATTATATCTACAGAAGATCTCTTTGGGTTTAGAAGGGCCGGCCTATACCTTTGGGTTCAGCAGGAATGGATCACATCCTCTCCTACACCAACTCTCTGCATACGGATATTCATGAAGTGTTGTCTCCTGCCTTGCGCAGTGCATTATCATTCGCCCCTAAACCCAAAGTTGGCCAGAGCTGCATCCATATTATGTCTACTCTGTGCGCTGATCAATCCAAACAATAAGCGCTGTGTTGAAATAACTTTGAAGGCCTCTGCCCTCACTGTACAGACATAGCTTACCAAGCAAGACTGATATTATGAGCAAACATTCTTGTGTAAAGCAAAATACCTAACTAGGCAAAAAGCATTAATAACAAAATGTGTCGTGTGCAGAGGAAGCAGAAAAGGAAAAATGGCATTTAAACTTCTAACCAGCACATGCTAACTTAACATAGTACAAAGGTGAAACCAATGCACAAGACAGTGCTGATCCGCATTTGCGGCAGATAGAGCCTGCTTTTTCCTTTTGCCAGGGTGGGAAATGCTGTATACAGGGGAGGAGACCAAGTTTGTACTTCATGAACCTGATTTTTGTGGTTTTAGCATAGCTCAGATCAAAATCATTTCGAACAGCTGGCTCCGTATGGGTATTACGAGTCATCCATCCATGTGCTCTTTCTGAGAGAGATGCCTTGTCCTCCACCCATGAAAATGTTTAACCGTCTTCCAGACTAGTTTTTAAATGTGGCTGTAGTTCTAGGTGTTTCCCAGAGCTGATTCAGCCTCATATTGGGCAGGCTGCTTTTGAGATATTTGGCAGTGGGTCAGGCGGTTTGTTCTTGTAACTCCTTCCACAGATGTTCGTTTAGAGTTCCTTGAGTAGATTTCCGCACTTTGTCCCAGGTGATAATATATTCCCCATGTCTTGCAAAACATTGTTTCTGTATGCCAAACTCTAGCCTGCTTTGCGCAGGCGAGGTATATTTGGGAAGACCAGAAATTACCCTCCAAGAAGCTGTTACTGTAGTGTCAAGTATTTTAGCATCTCTTCCTCTCTGTGCTTCGCTGCCATATGTAATAGTTGGCAGTATCATTGTGCGAGCCACCTGTATCATAGGCAGGAGTCAATGGGCCATTTCATTTGATGTTTAATGCTTTTAAAGAAATTGCCAGGGCAAGACCTTTATGCCTGATGCTGTTTATCTGAGCAGAAAATCATTACATAATAGTCCTAAAACGGGCAGGAGACTGGTATGCTCCATGTTTCCTTCTACACTGTTCCACTGTTTGTTTTGTACTAGTCCTGGCAGTGGTCCTATACTTCCATACCAGAGTGATGCCGGGCTGATTTGTTTTTGTTTTGGGGAAGCATGAATTTCCTCTCTCTGTTGGTCCACTGGTTTTATGAAGGGGATTGTTTGTGTATCAATCAAGCTCTTATAATACATTTGGCTGATCCTTGTATCTTCTGATACCTTATTGTTTATACATCTGATTTTCCAGATTTCCCATATTTTCCTGATTGCCCTTGTGGGTGTGATGGTTTGTATATTGTGCTAAAGGATTACTCAAAGGCAAAAAATCCTGGTTCATGTCTGGCGGTTGGATTCTCGTTGTTGTTCCTGCTACTACATCCTTTTTATTCTTTTGAGAGTTAGTGGTATTTCAATTTAATTGGGGCTGTTTTAGCTCTTTTTCCACTACCTCCCCAGCTGACTCAGTCATATTTGCTTCTTGCATTCCGCTTGAGGAGGTTTGACTTGATCCTGTCATAGTTTCTAGATCCATTTTGTTTGTTCCTCCTTGTTTGGGTATATCGTCCTGATTTATTTATTTTTGCTATGGTATTGTCCCAAAGAGGTGCAAGAATCCATACTGATTTTTGCTTAATTTTTGGTTTTCCGTTTTCGTGCGCGTCTTTGTCTTGCATTCATTTTGTTATCAACTTTATCTCCTAGTAGAGGATCAGACAGCTGGTTTGGTATGATTGCTTTTTACTACTCTTGTTTCTTGCGTTGTTTTTGGTTTATCTTAATGAAGGGGTACTCTTCCTTAGCGGTTGAAGTCAATTAAGTTTCCATAGCTTTTTGGTTTCCATTTGAGGGTTGGTCATCTGCAGCCTGTGTTTGTACACGTTGTGATGCCTTTTTCATTAGTGAGCATAGATAACTCAGCATTAGCGGGAGGGAAGCTAGTTTGTCAATATTCGGCCGCATCCACATTTTTGGTTATTGACTTGAGCATGAAATATTTCTGTGCTGATTGCACCTTCCTATCACAGTTCCGGCATCAGACTTTTAAATAGAACCTCCCAGCAGCATTATCCAGAGTGGGCGCAAGCAGGCAGGCAGACTCCACAGCTCATACCCCCTCTTAGCAACTCGCCTTGACCCACCGTCCAACATGACACCCTTCTTCCAGCTGCCTCAGTTGGGGCGGGCAAACACAATGAGCACACGCTGCCCGGCTGCCTTGGCTCAGGCACAGCTCAGCTTATGGGTTCTCCGTTCTCCGCGCCCGTGTCCAATGCCTCTCCCCTTTCCGACTGCTCTGGTTTGGCACGCCCCCCTCTCAGGCACGATCAGTCAATCAGGCAAAGTGTAGAGCGCAAAGACAGGAGTATGTACTCAGTGTATCTCTGATCCCTATGTCCAAGAGAGGTAGATGGCTGGACAGTTATATGTGTGCACAGTACAAATCAGAGCAAATAATATAAGGGAAGAATTTCTTGTATAACTTTTTAGAAGCCATAGACCAATGAATGAACCAGGTACTCAGTAAATTACTAATACAGTCAATTAATGTTGAAGTTACTTTTATTATAGACATCTATTTTTGTTTCAAGAAGAATTACAATGCCTGACAAAAGAGAAAGAAGAAAGACAGAGTAAACAGTATTTCTCCTTCAAACTGAGAAAAACAAAATAAGGAGGAGAATGTCTCCAGGAAGAAAAGATAAGCTGGTAGGAGTACTAAGCAGTTTCTGAAAAAATATGTCATTAAATGCAGAATGAGAGTACAGTTTTATCTAAAAATAAAATTTACATATCCAGTGGAATAAAGGAATGAGTGCATGTTTCTGACAAACAAAAACATTCTAATAAAACAGGGAGTTTGTCTTGGAGACAGACACAGGAGCTGCAAGCTAAACTCTTTTGAACTAGAGTAATACAGAATTCCCTACAAAGGATGAGGAATGTTTTGCATTTAATCAAAATCAACATATTGAGAGTGTTGTTATAAAAGCATTTGCTCTGAAGAGGAAACTATTAATCTTAATATTGAATAGAATGGGACAGTAGGCAAAACTGTAATGTGTATGAAGAAAAAAACATTAGATAAAGGCATATGAACAGAACTAATATTTTCAAGATTTTTAAAGGTGAATTGATGCATATGTCTAGTCCAAAACTTTATCTTAATGAAACAAGCTATTTAAAAGAGAACACACTAGTGTATGCAGTTTGTTTAACTGGTCGTTGTTATGAGGTACGAGATGGTACTCCTGTTGCAAAAGAGGTGACGGTTCCTAGGAATGTAGAAGAAGTAAAAGCTGAAGACACACAAGTAAGGCGTAGTCAGGCCCCAGTATACAAATGGAACTGTAGTAGTGTTTGCAGTCTTCGTCAGGAATCAAACGATTTATTGTAGAATTTTATACCTGATTTTCTATGCATAAGTGTGAAACAGAAATTGTACATTTTGCATTGATTAGATCCATGCAATGTAAGGAAGTATAATAATTTACAGGCATATTTGCCAGCAAGTCTATCAAAGAAAGTGTGTCAAAGCACCTTTCGTCATTTTAGAATGTTAGCTGTTCACCACTCCAAAATTTACTTTTAGCTAGTGGATTTTACTATGTAAAGAGTCCTTCTTCATTCTAAGGAGAGATAAATAGAACTATACTGCATAGAACAGTAGCAGAGCTGGAAAAGGTTTGTGAAAAAATTCAGTTTTGTTTCATTAGTCCTGAGAAGGAGTCTAGGGGAAATAAATGGAGGTGTACAGGACAAGGATTCAGGTATTAGCACGGGAAAATTTGCTCAAGAGGTTGCAACGTTTAACCCAGTTTGTTCTGAAAAAACAAACCGTGTTTGTATTTGTCGTCAATACACTCACTACACAAGCTAAACACACAATGTAGCTGGAATGGTTGTATATTTATTTGGAGAAGCACAGTTTGATTTGAGCACAAAGCAAATGATATGTAAGCATTGATTTGCTAAATTAGAGAATAATAAAATGCAAGCTGTACAGAGCAAGTTAGAATTAGTTTCTATTCCACAAAAACTTTGAGATTTGAATGTTTACGAAACTATTCTTATACAATGTATACATCCTTTCCAAGCTATTGTGTATATGGAACCTACGATTTAGAAAAGAACATTGAACCTATAGGGCTACAGAGGGATTTTGATGAGTCACTTATTTTTCTAGTAATTGGGGACCCTACTAAGAGCAAACTAAGAGCAAACATACATGGCAAGAGTTAGTGGGTGTTAGGAAAGCCAAAAAACAACATCATATATGTTAGAAATTAATATGTTTTATACAAATGCTGATGTTCAAGATATCAAAAGACATACAATTGATGGACAGAACACAGAACAAATCAAAACATTCACCCCCAGTCAAGAGATCTGGGTTAAATCCATCATTCTTTTGCTCACCATGCCACCCCAGTTTAGACAAGTTTAGGCAGTTTGGGCTGGACTGTTCCCATGAGGCACAGGGTCAATACTGATTTGCACATGGCCAGGTCTAAACTGGGGTGGCATGATGAGCAAAAGAATGACGGATTTAACCCAGATCTCTTGACTGGGGGTGAATGTTTTGATTTGTTCTGCATTCCATCCATCAATTGTGTGTCTTTTGCTTCTCACCCTAAGTGCACCAGGTATGCTGAGACGTGGGTCCTGGGCTCACTGTGCCACTGGAATCAAGCTATTCTGGCTGAAGAGGGGTGAAAGCACAAAACCAGTCCGAGGATGCTTGTTTCCGGTCCAGGGAGGACCTGGCTGGGCAGTTCGGGTTGGACTGTTCCCATGAAGCACAGGGTGAAGACTGATTTGCATATGGCCAGGTCTAAATTGGGGTGGCATGATGAGCAAAAGAATGACAGATTTCACCTTGATCTCTTGACTGGGGTGAATGTTTTGATTTGTTCTGCATTCCGTCCATCAATTGTGTGTCTTTTGCTTTCCCACCCTAAGTGCGCCAGGTATGCCCAGGCCTGGGTCCTGGGCTCGCTGTGCCACTGGAATCAAGCTATCCTGGCTGAAGAGGTGTGAAATCCGGAAACCAGTCTGAGGAGGCTTGTATCCGGTCTAGGGAGGAACTGGCTGGGCAGTTCGGGCTGGACTGTTCCCATGAGGCACAGGGTCAAGACTGATTTGCATATGGCCAGGTCTAAACTGGGGTGGCATGGTGAGCAAAAGAATGACAGATTTAACCCTGATCTCTTGACTGGGGGTGAATGTTTTGATTTGTTCTGCATTCCCTCCATCAATTGTGTGTCTTTTGCCTTCTTGCCCTAAGTGCACCAGGTATGCCCAGACCTTGATCCTGGGCTCACTTTGCCACTGGAATCAAGCTATCCTGGCTGAAGAGGGGTGAAACCCCGAAAACGATCAGAGGATGCTTGTTTCCGATCCAGGGAGGACCTGGCTTGGCAGTTCAGGCTGGACTGTTCCCATGAGTCACAGGGTCAAGACTGATTTGCATATGGCCAGGTCTAAACTGGAGTGGAGTGGTGAGCAAGAGAATGACGGATTTGACCCTGATCTCCTAACTCGGGATAAAAGTTTTGACTTGTTCTGCATTCCATCCATCAATTGTGTGTCTTTTGCTTTCTTGCTCTAAGTGCGCCAGGTGTGCCCATGTTGTAAATTAATCCAGGACCTTAGTGTAATTTTCCCGATTCATACCCTTATAGGTATAAATTACTCGATCCTTATATAGGCATAGAAATCATTACCATATTTAGACTGAGCCTATGCAGCCCAAATACAGGTTTTGGGTACTTCCACTAAGTTTCGAGAATCAACAACGATTTCTTAGAGAAACCTGCCTTCAGCAGCTAGTGACTTCCCCTCACCTGAATACTAATTTATCTAGGAAATATTGGAGTTTCTCAAAGAACTGAGTCTTTGAGTGATGTTATTAAGTCCAATCATACGCAAACTCAGCACCTTCAAAGTATAAATATGCCTACATTTGCCCAGACAAACACAGTAGTTTGGAGCAGATCGACTAACTACTTGCACGACGCCCTGCAGCAGCAAGTGCCAACAGAAGCCGACCCTCCAGCTGATGCACTGAGAGAAGCTGTCTTTTCTCTTGCCGAGAAATCCAGGTCCAGTGTTTCCAGGCTACCCTGCGGGTTGCTGGGAAATTGAGTCCTGAGAGAGATATACAAGACCTCCTTCATTCTAAAACCAAGGTACGGAGCTGATTAGACCCTTAGAGAATTCTTGAATAGATCCTTGGCAGAGAAATACTAAACTTAAGCTACTCCTCACTTACTTCTTCCCTTGTACTAGACTTAGGTTGGGTACACCGGGGTAGGCATATTTTAGAAGCACCAGTTGAGTACTTTTAGTCATTATTTTATTACTGTATGTATTTATATGTTTTAGGCAACTTATGGCTTAGAAACCATATCATGCTTTTACAGTACTACTTTCTAATATTTTTCATATTATATGCCCTGTACTTTATAACCAGTATTACGATTGTAGAATTACATTTCTTATGCTTGAGAAAGAAGACTGTTCAATAAATACCTTTTATTGAAACCGCCGTCTCTCTGTTTTCTCAGCACCTCTGGTGAAACGAAGCATGCACGATTGACTGAGTAAAATAGTTATCTATTGTTTCCGCAACTCTAGAGATTGATTTCTTATTCTTGGGAAACAAAGTTGTCATGTTTATGCGGTTGTCCGAAACTAATCCCTTCTTGTTTATTCGAGAAAGTTTCTAGTGACCTCTGAGCTAGCTGGCACTCACAATTAAGTTTAATATATACGAGATAGACCTAGTCCATCTCAGTCCTACGTCTAAACTATAGTATATGTTATTCCAATGCGCAGAGCCTATTGGGAATATAGGAACTACACTACATGGCGCCCAACGTTTGGTAAGGCTGTAATTTAACGCTAGATACTAGAGTAACTCAGTTGTGCTTTTTACACAGACCCCTTTTTCCCGTAAAATACTCCAATAGACGTCTGGAGTGGGTAAAAGGTTAATATCCGCCAAAACTGAGTAGGACGAAAATCCTATGTATTAGTTTTTGGTTTATTCAACGTTAAAGGATACAGTGTTCCAAAATATTGTGCACCTAATCTTTGTTTCCTTGAAACTTGCTCTGCAAACTTTCAGTCAATAAAATGACAGAGAGTGACGACGAAAGAGCTGCAGCAGCAGCTCAAGCAGTCTTAGATGGCACAAATCTTCAACAAAATGACCCGGATGCAAAAATCATCCCGGCAAATATAAGGAAAACCATAACTATAAAACTTATAGAAAATGGAATATCATCGAGAGGTGGTAAAGTAATCTTTCTTATAGAGGCACATGAATATCGGTAGACAGAGGTATTATATTCATGGATTCTGTTTCCTACAGCAAGTCCGGTAACACACGAGTTCCACTACTACAAAGTAGAGGAACCTCCACCGGAATACATTCCTTTTGAGGACGTTGAAATTCCATTAACTTACCAAGAGCATCAGCTCTGGTTTATAGGTGCCCTAAAACATCAAAATCACATTACCAGGCTCGGTCCACTAGGTTGACCAGGAGCAACATGGCCGGTACTAGCCAGCTATACACCACATCCTGACATGAATGACAGGTTCAGAACTGTTACCTCAGCTGAAATAGTTTATTAAAATACACAGAAAATTCGTTCAATATGTCATGAGGACTTTAAAAGTCCAACCAGCTGTAAGGATTCCACAGCACACCCCTCACCAGGGGAATACAAACAAAATCATACCACAGACTATACAATCAGTCATTGGTAAATTGCCCGCAAAGAGGGAACAAATTCTGTTCTGGTTAGTTCAGAAAATTACTCAAATAGAGGCAGTATTCACAGATAGTACACCTCATGAGAAACACAGAATTCTGACAATCTGTTTACCAATGGGGATAGCACCACATGTGGAGGACTGTGACACTTGGGGTAGAGTCTTTGCTTCAATCTACAAAAAAACACATGGTGTCCCGTCTATGGCGGTAATATCAGACGTTCTGAGGCAGATTGTAAATGAATACGGTCCAGAACCGGCCTTAAATCTGGGTATGAAATTACTAAAAGATTTCAAACAGGTCTCGGCTATACTACTAGCCAACATTAAAGGTGAAGCAGCATCAGTGGCATTCCGCCAAAAGTTAAAAGAAACAGATATAACAGACTGACCATATGAGCTTGCTAGAATTATTGAAAAATCTTATGAGATAGTTTGGGTGGGAAACCAGTAAAACCCAAATTAACAGAAAATCCAGAAAAAGAGTTTATTAAAAAATAATCTCACTACTCCTAAAAAGAAGTGGGAAAATACTAAACAGACACTTCCTAAAGAGAAAGGTTCTCAGTGCAGAGCAAGATCTCCCCAACGAAGAGGTAGGTCCCCCCAACGGGAGCCCTTTGAAAAACACAATCGGTTCATTTAAACTTCCTCTTGTAGAAACTATTGGTCTTAAGGGCGGGTCTTCAAGATTTTTTGTAGGACTCTTGGGATTCTGCTTCAGCAAAAAATTATTGGTCCTTTCATTAATGATTCCATTTTCTCTGGCTCTTAAGATAATCTCTGTCAGTGCTTTCATGTATTCATTGGTAGGGTTATTCTCCAACGGTGCATATGTTGTTAAATCTGATATATGGTCGATAACCTTCTTTTTGTACATGATAGTATTCATTATTACTAGGCCTCCACCTTTGTCAGCTTTGACACAGATAATATCTTTGTTGTTAGCCAAATGTTTTAATACACTGAAATCTTTGTTAGTGATGTTCTTTCTCATGGTTTGTTGACATCTTAATTTGGTATGGTCTTGTTTCACAAGAGTCTCAAACAGATCGAAGGTTTTATGGCTCATTGGAGCCAAAAACCTACTTCTAGGTCGAGTCCCTTTAGTTGGTCTGGTTCCCGTGAGGTAGGTTTGGGGGTGATGTTATCAAAAAAAATGGCGTAATCTCAGTTTGCGCATCAATTTGCATAGACTGATCTCCAATTCAAGGGTGTTGGTCTGTGTGGTAGGGACAAAATATGTCCCTTTTTGTTTAATTCATCTTTTTAGCACATGTTTCTGATGTTGGGCAAATCAATGCCCGAAATGCATTGGAAGAATAACTGTGATGTCAATCAAATAAATCAACATGAAATTAAATTATTTTCACAGAGTTGAAGAACACACGTGAACTTTTGAATAAATATATCATTGAAAGCCTTCAAAAACACTGTTAATGATATTTTTGGTAAGGAATCCCTGATTCATCATCAAGGAGACAAAGGTGTGCACTGGGGAATGCGACTGATGTTGATCGGAAGCAATTAATTTCATTACATGATAGGCGTCCTAGACAAGAGACGTCACCCAGGGAGCACCCGTAATTGTATGAAACTTTTGAACTCCACCGAACATTAGGCTGTGCACCAGTTTTATCTTCTTCTCATTATATGAAGAGATTATTATGCCAGCCTTCTCAAATCACATTCCAATTCATAAAAAATACACATATGCCAGAAAATGGGCAGTAGCTCAGGCTCCAGCATTATATAACAATCATGTAGGATGGGATAAGGACTCTCCTCACCATAAAATACAGTGATAAAAAACCAACCTACTGCACAAAGGCAGTATCCAGTTAAGCAAGAAAATAAAAAAAAAGGTTAGGGAGATTTTAAATCAACTTGAATACCAAGGGGTGATTGAAACATGCACCTCATCAATGAACAATCCTTTATTTCCGGTCTCCAAACCAGACAATTCATATCGCCTAGTATTGGATAATGGACATCTAAACTCCTGTTGCAAAACCTTTGCAGTACAAAATGCACATAGTGCAGCACTGATGAATAACATTGTGCGGAAAGAATATAAAACCACATTAGATATTTTGAATGGGTTTTTCTTTCAAAATATTGTACCTGAAATCAGGCATTTGACCGCTTTCTCAATTATGGGTACACAAAACAATTTTGCGGTCTCTCCCAGGGATTCAAGAATAGTCGAGGGTTATTTTCAGCCAGAGTAGCAGAGTTCCTACAAACGTGCGATGATGAGGCTTATCTTATGTCAATGACATCTATCTCACAGACGATGATTTGGACGTGCACTTGAAAAGAGTGAACCCCATAATACTTGGGTTTGCATCTGGAGGGTATAAATTAAATTTTAAGATATCACGAATTGCCCACCTCAACGTCCTATTTCTAGGCTACGAGTTATCAAGTGAAGGCAAAAGCCTGGCAGCTAACTTTCTAGAGAAATATGCGTTGCTCCAACCTCCAAAGACGCTGAAAAACTTACAGTCAATTCTTGGTTTCCTGAATTTTGGAAGAATGTACGTTCTGAATTACGCTGAAAGGGTTAAACCTCTCTACGAATTAATCAAACCTGATTTTAAACCAACTAATTGGACTCAAAACCATACAGAAATTTTACATTCAGTGCAAACAGACATGTTAGCAAAAACACAATTACAGACACGCGATAATGTGCGGAATCTTATTTATTATTCATTTAATTTCTTGTATCGCGCTGGACTCGACCCCGTAAGGGGTATCTCCGCGCTTTGTACGCCATGGATAACAGACTTCAGTGCTTCTGCGGGAAAGCTATAGGGGGATTATATTTCTTGGAACAGAAGTGTTTTTAAGGTTGTCCTAAAGGAGAGGTGGTTGGTGATTTGTCTGAGACTGATGGGAAGTTTGTTCTACAGAGTCGGTCCTATAAGTGTTAGGGCACGACCCCCTTGTCTGGTCTTCTTAATTAATGGAGTTTCGAGTAGAAGTTGGTTGCTAGATCGTAGAAGACGATCCGGTTTGTATAAATGAAATTTTTGAGCAAGATATTTGAGGCCATCTCCAAAGAGGCATTTGTGCACTGTACAACAAATTTTAAATTTAATGCGTTGCCGTATTGGTAGCCAATGGAGCTCCCTCAAGAGGGGTTTAGACGGAGTTCTTGTGGGGGCATTAAGAATTAATCTAGCCGCCGTGTTTTGGGCCACCTGCAGTCGGTTCAATGCATCCTCATTAGCTGATATTAAAAGGCTGTTGCAGTAATCTAACCGACTTAACACCAAGGCCTGTACAAGGGTCTTTCTGTGGATGTCAGGTAGAAGAGGGAAGACTCGCCTCAACAGACCAATTGTTCGAAAACATGCTCCTGTAATAAAATGTGCATGCTCTTTTAGGGTTAGATTCTGGTCAAGCTTCACTCCCAGGTTTTTGACTGACGGCTTTGGGCAGGGTACAGGTCCTAGATCTAAGGGCCACCAGTCGGGAGACCAGAGTATACTGGCTTTCTCAAAAAGCATTACCTCGGTTTTCCCATACATTGCACTGGAGGCAGTGATCTTGTGATCCGAATCATCCCAGGGAGATGCGGATTTACGTACCTGACCTTTAATGAAGGTGAAAAGGTACCAATAGCTTACAAATCACACTTGTACACACAAACTGAAATAAAATTCACTTCAACAGAAAATATTCTGACAGCGGTTCAAACTGCAGTAGCAAAAGAGAGAGTTCTCGCACAGGGAAAACACATAATGATCATTACACCTGTACCTGCTTTAGAAGCAGTGACGAAAGCAAGCATTCCCAATGCTAAAGCTTTACATCCAAGATGGATACAATGGGTTCACTCTCTTGCTGCAACAGACAATGAATACGTCTTTGACGCCTATTTGAAGACACAAGAACTCCTACAATATGAACACGAATGTCCTCTGCCGACCGAGATTCTGCCTCTAAAACATTACGGATGTATAATATATACAGACGGATCAGCACAGCCCGCAATTGTGGGTAAACAAACCTATAGTGCTGCGTGCGCTATTTTTAAAGGTCGCTGGCGCGAAGGTAAATTTAGACCTATGGTAACTAAAACTCAATCACTCGGAGACTGTACAGCTCAGCGAGCTGAACTACAGGCTTTCAAGATGGCGCTTGAAAATACTGATCGCAAATTTCCCACACTAATAGTGTGAAATTCGTATTTCTGTGTTGACTCTTAAAACGTACACTTGCAGAGCTGGGTTAAAAACGGGTTAAAAAATTCAAAAGGTGGCACAATCAAGCATAAAATGCTTTGGAACAAATAGTTCTTTTACAGAAAGAACTACAAAAGACTCACGTGATCCATACACTGAGTCATCAGCGTGATGGCGTTCACGTTGCAGGGAATTCATTGGCTGATGAAGCCGTGAAGGCAGCTGTGCAAACGGCTTCCGTAGCTACAATCGCTTGCTCAAAAAGAGTAATAGACGGAGAAACGTTACTAGCAGTAAAAGCTTCAATGGAAGGCAATCATGCAGCGTTACCTCTAAACTATCCACTCACGTATACATACATAATTGATGCAAAATCCGTTCATTTTGCTCAAATCCCTGGAGTGGGGGACAGAGTAATTCCAAACAGGAAGTGGAGAGCTTATTTGGATCAAGAAGCACATATGGGAGAGGGTCTGACACATCAAGGGATCTTTAAATCTCTAATAGAATTAGAAGAAATGTACTGGTGGCCAGGAATGAGCATCCGAATTTATGAATTTGGAATGACTTGTGATACCTGTTACAGATATCATAGCTTTGACACGAACCAGATACCTGACTACAGTGTAGCCAGCCCAGTTCAGGTGCCTTTGTTAGACAGCAATGGACTATCTATGCGCAGACTTCACCATGGACAGATGTGGTCCCACAACTACTAGGACAAGTTTTATTTTGATGTGGCCCCAGCCCACGGCTGACTCCAGAACTGTTATAAAGGATTTGCGAGTCTTAATCGGCACATACGTAATCGGCACGCTACATTCTGACCAGGGTCCTGCGTTTAGCTCTCAAGCTTACAAAGAGGCCATGGCTAGCTTGGGCGTTGCATTGCTGTATTCTAGTCCCTTCCATCCTGAGGGTAATGTGGTAGTGGAAAGAAAAAACTCTGACATAAAGCAATCCATAACAGCTAAGGTATTAGGTTCGGGTGATGGGTGGGTCAAACATCTAATAAGTATCTAAAGTAGTCTTAACAATCTGCCAAGAAATTCTCTGAGTGGAATCACTCCATATGAATTACTATTTGGTATTACAATGATAATCGAAGACTTTAATTGTCAAACATCAGGAGTGGAACAAAAACCCTTTGATGTCAAAGATCGTTTGGCTGTTTTACAGGACTTAAATGAAACAAGAAGAATTCTGAGTAACACAACACAGAAGCCAACGACCACTGAAGAAAAACCACCTCTCCCAGCAAGGCCTGTCTGGATTCCAAAGATTATGGATCTAGTCAGGGAAAAGATCGCGGTAAAGAAGGAATTTGGGCCTTCTTACAGAAAAGCAGTACCTGTCTTAGCTATCCAAGGAACAAGATCAGTAGTACTACCGCCCCTTGCTAGTAAAAGGGAGAACGACCTGGTCAAACCACATCATGTGGCCCATAATAAGTAGTAGGCCCAGTGGACTCCCAAGATGTAGCAGAAGGCCAAATCTCGCTACTGTCCAAGAGGTTCAAACTGAAAGACTTATCACCCTTGATAAACCTGCAGTAAGAAAAGGACTATGCAATAAAGCCATGGAACTTGTGCCTCTTGATACCCAAATAACAGTTGTCATGAAACACCTGTCAACAATGATGTAGCCTCTGACTATACCAATACGACAAAGGAAGAAGCAGCTCCAAAGATTAATAACAATCTTGATGCAATTCCAACAATTGACAGAACTGCCTCTGGCTATTTTATCAACTTTGATACATTTTCTGAGGATCCCAGTGCACCAGAAGATAAGCCAGCAAATAAAACTTTCAAAGAAAAAATAACAGAACTCTTTCATCAACTGGAAAAAACATATCTGGTTTCACCATGTGAAGGACTGGGTTATTTAAGACCCAGCGGTGCCAGGGGACAACACCTGAAACCTTCGTGGGTAACCTGTTCCGGCGTACAAATGACAGAGACACAGGACACTTCCTTCGGCGTCAAAGATTCGAGGTTTATTTACTGCAGGGAACACAGAAGTCACGTGAAGTACACAGCAGGTATGTTCGCGGGATCTGATTCAATTTGCTACTGTGGATCGCTCCTTTTTATACAGTTTTCGCTCATAGGTTAACATGGTACACAAAGGTTTACAACTTGGTTCCCATCATTATCCCCAAGAGGGGTCGCTTTAATACATTCAAGGTCCGGAACATAAGTACAGAAACATTTGGTGGTTCCCAACTGTAAAAACCCATCTTCCCACCATTAGTACATTCCAATCGGCAGTAAACAGATCGAAGAAGGAACAGGGACAGGTGTAGAGGAAGGCAGAAACAGTGGGGAGATCGGAAAAGGGTGTAAAAGGGGTAGTATCGGGAAACACGAGCTGCAGGCATCAAAGGGACGTGCCTAATGAGATGCACGGCTGAGACAATAGATCAGCACGGCAAGATGTGCCTCGAGCGGGGCCATCTGCCTTACAGTATCATCCCCCTCATCATAAAGACACTTTCAAAGGAAATGTGTCTTCCGCAAGAGTCTTGGGAATCCCAGGGTCGCGAAGCGGACAGCGTCCGTTCGCTGGCTACTTGAGGGCAAGAGACAAAATGGATGCCATATCTAAGATGGAACCCGTGGGTACAGATATAGAAACCCACGAAACAGACGAACGGTTTAGGTTAACACAGCGAAACTGCGTACACCCACTAAACTCGTCATTTGCGGTTCATAGATACCAGACTCGACCATATTCGTGCGAGTCGGAAACACCACTTACGATCGTCACGGAACCTCAGACGCTCATTTTGCCCTCATGTAGGCAAGCACTAGTCGGAATCATATTCGATATTCATCAGACCATCTAGATGTTGCTGCAACATTACTCTGTCCAACTGAGCTCCTTTGGTAACAGGCGGCTGTCTTATACACGTCGTAGCACAGAGGCCACATAAGGCAGGACCACACTGCACACAAAGGCAACACGTGAACAGAAACGCCACAACAACTCCGATGATCATCAGAATCTTCCAACCCCAGGTCGACATCAGGCCCCAAAACCACCCAAGTAGCGTCCAATCCCCTATGTCCACGTGTATGTATTCAGAGATCTTATGCAACTTTGAGATGGCTTGATAAACAGTCGGAGCGTTGTCTGGAATGAAAATGCAGCAGCTCGAATGGATCACCTTACATACTCCACCTCGATCTGCTAAGACCACGTCTAAAACCATACAGTTTTGTAACGTCATAAGCCTATCCGCCTGAAGTTCTGTGGTGATATTACCAAGGGCACTGGCAGTGATATTAGCTGTCGATTCCACCACTCGAGTCAATTGTCTCAGGTTCCTACTATTAACCATAGGTCCCCAAAACGGGAGGAAACCCTTGAAAAAGTCTCCTGCCTCTTGACCGGCAGTGTCCTCTTCGCTAATCACGCCTCTCACAATTCTAGTCTTGTGATAGTCTGCATCAACGGTGAACGTCGGAGGCAACAGATTTGCGATATAACATGAGCCCACAAAGTCGGAGGGCAACCACGTATACGCACGATCATGGCAGACAAAGTATGTACCCTTGGCAGCCAGAAACACAGGGGACGAGACCATCGGCAGGATATAAGTCTCGGAGCAAGCACTCTCTCCAAGACGAGCTCTCGATCTTCGACCACGACCCAATAAACAGAAATTACCAAGGTGGGGTACGACCCATATCGGAGGCGAGCTCCTAAGCTGCTTTTCACCAGTGAGCGCACTATACTCGACCTTACTCAGGACCCTATAGGCTTGTACCTCTTCTTCTGGAATGAGCGACGGTTCATAGATATCCCTATCTAAATCATCTATCGCTATAGCCAAAGGCTTGTGGTACGAACCAGGACCAGAGTAGGAAGAACGTGGCTCTCGATTGGGGTAGGAATCTAGTGCGCTTCGAAACATTGTTTGGAATGCTCGAGCTGAACCCTGGGAACTATAAGGAAGAACCAGATATGGAATTCCCTTATCCGTGGTATGTGGCATCAACCCGCACACCCAACAATTTGTAGTATTAACCACTAACTGATGCTGATGAAGGAGCTGAATAAAGGAATTATTTCTGAATTCCGCACGTCTAGCCTGTTCGTGTTCAGGTAAAATGTGGAAAGAATGAGGGGATACAGTGGAGGTAGGTTTAGGTTCAGAAGTAGGATTAGGTAAGGCAGAGGGTAGGAAGTACGGTATCATATAATACACCCCACCCGCCAACAGCGAAGAAAGAACCAAAAACAGAAGGAACACTTGAAACATAAAACATTTGGTACGAGTGATCTGTTGCAGTTTAAATCTTTGCGCCTGAGCTTCTTCCAAATCCAGCAGCTTCGAAAACGCCATCCCCTAAAACCGTCCGCAACGTTTCTTGACGCACTTCGTTCTGTGTAGTAGTAGTCAATCCCCAGGAGTTCCCAGGAACCGACGGTCTTTGAACTTGTGCCAAGACCTACTAACCAGAAGGAAGTACACGCGCGGCCCTACGGTAAACCTGGATGCAAGGTATCTTATTCACGAATATATACACAAAATCTCTAGCTGTGGAAGTAAAAACACATATATGGAACGAATCTCAATATTTACAAAAATAATCACAATTATACGGGTGTTCAGACTGATCGTGGCAAATAGGATAATGCAGATGTCGAGGGACAGAAACGAAAATGTTATTAGTCTTTGGTGCTGGACCTCAAAAAGTATCGAGTTTTCCCAGGACGTGTCTGTTCGTCAAACAAGGGATCCGATGCGGGGACAGAGTTCTGTCGATTAGTCGATTGTTTCGATCTTGAGTCTTGCGATGACAAATGTTCAACAATATCTTTCTGCTGCACTGAGGATTCTCCAGCAGGTTCAGCGTCGCTAAAAGGTACAAAAGTCTGGAATTTCTCAGTTTCAGATGAAGCAATGCCTTTCCTCACCCACGAGTCCGCCGGTAAAGGTATAGGTACCTTCTTCGTATGGGTGGCATGCACCCAGTTCTTGCGTCCTTCCAAACGGACAGCGGTTCTCGTGGCAAGGAGGACTTGAAAAGGTCCAGTAAAACGAGGTTCAAGATTCTTCTTGCGAGCAAAATTGCAAGTAACCACCCAGTCTCCTGGTTGGAGCTGGTGGCCTGGACCCTCCGTCTGCGTCGGCAGTGCTTCGTAAACCTGTTGGTGAATTAACCTCAGTTTAGCAGTCAGATCATGAAGATAGTCAATCAACATTGGGTACTCAAGATTAGAAAACACACTAGGTCTAGGGACCCGCCAAACATTCGCAGGACGGCCGAACACTATTTCGTAAGGACTGAGCCCTACTCGGGAGTGTACGGTCGCCCTTGTTGACAACAAAGCTAGAGGCAAAGCGTCAGGCCACGAAAGACCAGTCGTAGCCTGAATCTTAGCCAGTTTGAGTTTAAGGGTGCCATTATACCCTTCAACCAAACCTGCTGACTGGGGATGATTGGCGCTATGGAATTTTTGATTAATTCCAAGGCCTTTACACACACTCTTCATCACACTCCCTACAAACTCACTTCCGTTATCAGACCATACAATTCGGGGCATTCCATACCGAGGAAAGTATTCCTTCAGTAGGATTTTCGCAGTCGACAGGGCAGTATTGTCTTTAAGAGGGTAGGCTTCGATCCATCGGGAGAATGCGCAAACCACAACTAAAACGTATTTCAGGTTATTGCATCACTCCATATGGATGAAGTCTAGCTGGATCACTTCAAAGGGGTATGAAGGGGGAGCAAAATGGCCAGGAGGTGTAGGGGTTCCCTTACCAGGATTGTACAACATACATACCATACAATTCTTCACCAATCTCTCAGCACACTTCGTAATACCATCATTCTTCCACCCAGGGGACAACAATTTACAAATACCTTTCGCACTAATATGTGCTAACCCGTGTGCCATCGTCACAACGGCTAGCACATACGCGTCTGGCAACATCCACCTCTTGTGCTCTGAAAAATCAATCCAACAACCATTCGCATCCAACTTTCCCGTACTCTCTTTCCACTTCACCTTTTCAGTCTCGGTGGCCTCATTCTGAATCGTTTTCACACTTTGGATAGTATCCTCACCCATACTAGTCTCCGTAGGCCACCTAACCGAACTCGTCACATACATTCTAGTGCTAAGGTTCCGGGCAGTCTCCTTAGCAGTCTCGTCCGCAAACGCATTACCACGGCCAACATCATCCGTCACCTTACGATGCGCACTACATTTAACGATCGCTACCTGCTTAGGCAACGTAAGTGCATCCAAAAGATCATTCAAAAGCTGTCCGTGCTGGATCTTTGTACCATGTGACGTCATAAAACCTCTCTCTCTCCACAATCGTCCAAAGCTATGGGCGACACCAAAAGCATATTGGCTGTCGGTAAACACATTCACTCGTTTCCCTTTCGCCAACACACACGCTCTAGTTAAGGCAATCAGCTCTGCAGCCTGGGCAGAGTTCTGATTCAATCTCGCAGCTTCCACAACAGTATTCAAAGTTACCACAGCATACGCAGTCGTCACATCACCATTCGGCAATTTAAAACATGAACCATCCACATACAAAGTTCCATCGGGATCTTCCAAAGGAGTGTTTTTAAGGTCCACACAACCTTTTGTTTCCTCCTCAGTCCTTAAGTAACAGTCATGAGCTGTTACTTCATCTGATTCCGAACTGATTGGCAATAGAGTCGCCGGGTTTAAGACATTACAACGTTTTATCTGAATATGACTTGCCAGCAGCGTCAACTCGTACCCTGACAACCTCGCACTCGTCAAGTGCTGGGTTTTCATACGATTCAAAAGAGTGTCAACTGCATGCGGAACCATCACCGTAAGCATATTATCCATGACCAATCCTGCTGATTGTCGGATGGACACCGCAGCTGCCGCTGTTGCTCTCAAACAACTTGGCAATGCTCTAGCTACCGGGTCCAAGGTCAAGGAAAAATATGCACATGGACGCTGCTTATCACCAAAAGGTTGCGTTAAGACACTCAACGCACAACCTTCCCTCTCGTGAACGTATAATGTAAACGGCTTGCTGTAGTCAGGAGTACCTAACACAGGAGCCGAACATAATGCGTCACATAGTTCAGAAAAACTTTTCTGACATTCTTCCGTCCATGGTAAAGGAGTTGGAACATCCTTGCACGTAAGAGCCACCAATGGTTTCGCTAGCAGTGAAAAATTTGGAATCCATTGTCTGCAGTATGACGTAATACCTAGAAAGGCACGCACATCTCTTTGAGTTGTTGGCATAGTCATTCGCGCAATCGCTGCAATTCTCTCTGGGGTCAACCTTCTTCCCTCCTTTGACAATAAGTGAACTAGATATGTTACTTCTTGACAACAATATTGAAGTGTAGAAGGAGACACCTTATGATGTAAGTCACAGAGATGTTGCAACAACGACACCGTAGCGCTTTTGCAGATGTCCTGAGTATCCGCAGCCACCAATAAGTCGTCGACGTATTGGATTAAAGCTGCACCAGCCGGCAACACAAATGCATCTAGTTGGCCCTTTAAGGCTTGGCTGTATATCGATGGACTTTCACAGTAGCCCTGAGGAGCACGTTTAAACCGGAAGCTGCGACCACCAAGAGAGAAGCCGAAAAGGTCTCTGCTTTCCTCAGCAATCGGTATACTGAAGAACGCATTCTTCAGATCGATCACTGAAAACCAGGATGCCGAAGCTGGAATCAGAGTCAGTAGCGCCGTGATGTCAGGCACAACAGGGAACTGAGGAATCACGATTTTATTTACCTCCCGTAAATCGATAACAAAATGATAAACGGGTGGTTTCGAAGGATCAGTACGTTTCAAAATAGGCAGCACAGGGCTGTTGCACACGTTTCCCCGAGTCTCCTCAATAACATCTTTCTCGATCAGATCATAGATGATCGCCAACAATGCCCGTTCACCATCAAGGGAGATTCGATACTGGGGAATACGTGGCAGTCGCACATTTGATTTCAAGTGAACAACATAAGGGGAAATATCAAGCAGACCCACGTCATTGGGACCTGTTGCCCACAAAGATGCAGGAAGAGAACTCAATTCCGGTGGAAGTTTATCGAGAGACAGGTACATTGGAGAGACAACTCTCTCACCCAAAGTAAGCTTTACTCCCACAGGAGAACAGTACAAAGTCGCATACAAACGTTTTAGCAAATCCAGTCCCAAAAGATTTTCACCACAGCCAGTGGTTAAAATCAACGGAGCTTTGAGCTCACATGGCCCAATTGTAAGAGGCAAAGGGCACGAAACCGGATTGCTAACAGGGGCGCCAGAGAATTCCACGGAAACATTTGTTAAGCCAGACAAAGGTGCACCAGGGAGTTTCGAATGCATTATGGAACTTTCGCTGCACCAGTGTCCAACAGAAAAGGCTCAACGACGCCCGAGGTGGCAACTGCGACGTAAGGCCCTCTCTGATCAACCGGAACTGATACTACTCCCTCTCCTTGTCTACGGCTGTCCTAGTAATTACCATCGTCAGCATCCTGATCGACGTAATAATCATCTACATTGTACTGCGCGGATCGTCCTTGCGATGATCCACGTTGATCAAAACAATTATTGGAATTTGACGAATTGTCTGAACGGTCATTTTGAACACCACGACCCCTACCACGTGATGTCTGCTGAGAACCACCACGACCTCCTCTAGATATGTTACCACTATTACGCTCATTGAGGGCTGGACAGTTGAATTTTAGATGACCCTCCTGTCTACAGTAGGCACACTGGTTGTACCCTAACGAAGATCTCTGCGAAGAGGAGTCATTTCGCGATTGCGACCTATTAGATTGCGACTGCGATCGAGTACGTTGTTGCGAATCATTCTGATTCGAACGCGGAGGATACGCTTGCTGCACCAACACCTTAGTTTTGAGTTCTTTCGTCTTTTTATCGGCACGGTCAGTCTCTTCTTTCCCCCTATTCTCGTAATACTGTGCCGTAGCCAATATTTGAGCAGAAGTAGAGACAGCCCACGCACTCTCAGAATTTTTCAATTTGTTGCTCAAATCGGGCAATAAGTTAGAGACAAATATATCCACAAACAACCGCTGACCACCCTCGGTACCCATATCCTGACCACTATGGTCGATGAACGCTTCCTCAAATCTCGTAAAGAAGTCAGAGACACTCTCGTCCTTCTTCTGTCGGCAAGCTGACAGCTTGTCCCAGTTCACCCTCATAGCTGGCATAAGCGTTTTCATCAAGGTAATAATTCTCTGAGGGAGAGCAGTAATAAGCTGTTCAGGCTTAGCCCCACCAATTTGTCGTGTATCTGCCGCAGTAAGAGCAGCCCAATCACCACTCAATTCGTTTGCATGATCTTCCTGACGAATCTTGGCCCATACCGGCTGAGGTACGACATTACCAAACAGCATATCAATATCTGCAAGATTCATTATCGTAGCGTCAACGAGCTGCGATAATTCCTTATAATACCCTGCAGGATTTTTGCGAGGGTCAGGCAAAGATTGCTTCACCTGTAAAACTTCTGATCGTTTCCATGGGAGATGTATCCATACTCTCTGGAAATGTGGCAGGATCGGCGGAACTTGAGCAGCATCACCTGGCATGCACACTGGTGGAACTTCACGCATGGGAAACTGGCCAGATGCATCTAACTGTCTCTCAATATCCTCAACAAACAATGCTTGAGGCATCATGGAGGGGCGAAGAGCTAATAATTGTTCAACAGCACGTCGGACATTAGTACCTACTACCATTCCACTCGAAAACTGGAGCTGTAGGTTGGTCAAAGCAGTTAATACATCGTCCGATGCATCTGCCGATATTTGGTCACGCAAAGCTTTGCACATTTCCTCAAAAACATATCTTTGTGTCGGTATATTGAATTGACAAAACGTATTCAAAACCGAACGTGGAGGATTCCTATAGGGGTGCAGCATCCATGACATCGCCATATTGTACAGCGGAGCACGTTCCCTATTACCAGGAAGCTGGCTACGTCTTTGTGGACCGTCCGAACCAGCGGACTCAGAAATAGGCCCAAGAGGATTAACAAAGTTGGCAGCAACTGAAGGGGTACGACGTCGGGTAGATGGAGAAGTATACGATAGGGTAGTAACAAGAGAAGAATCGGGAACAGAAGACGCAGCAGGAGTAAGTAGAACGGGAGCAGTAGCGGGAGCAGGAGTATGAGGAAGTACAAGTGGAGGAGCAGTAGGAACAGAAGTAGGCAAAGGAATAGGAACAGTTGGTGGAGCAGGTTGAGGAACGGGTTGAGGGGCAGGCACAGGAGCAGGTACAGAGGGAACCACAGGAGCTGCAGTACCCTGTGCGTACGGAGGTGGTGACTTCATAAGATAGGACATTAAAGGATCCTCAACTAATTCCTCTATCTTACCCGACTCCGTTGGCAAAGCGGGGTAACATTTATCTATAGACATACGCTGAAGCCTATCAAAAACTTCCTTTTCCTTTTCCTCCTTATCACGCTGAAACTGCTCTGCTTTCTTTACAATGGTAGCAACACCATCTCTGTGATTACGTTTTGTCTGTCTGATTTCTTTCTGTCTGGCTTCTTTGCGCCATAACCGAAAGGCATCAAACATGGCCGGCCTTGACTTTTTCTTAAACAATTTAGCCTCGAGATTATCTAGAATCGGGGTCTCGAAACTACCATGAGGTGGCCAACTAAGGACACCATCTTTTTTGGTATAGCGGATCCAATGTTCATTAAAGGTAATTGGACCTAACCCATGTTTGCTGTAAAGCTCATAAGTGGGAGTTCCAACCGGAGGGATCGGGCACGAGTCCTCCAGTCGGGAATCCGTACCACAACGTCTGAAACAACTGAACAAAGTACTACGACCAGGCATCTTGCACACTAGCCGAGTTTCACAAACTTCAAGGGTTACGGGATTTACCAAGTCCCAGCAAAGAGCAAAAACCCTCGGTTTTTGGCGGCTGCAGTCGTCAAATATTACAACAAAGAACCAAGTACGAAGAACCACAAATGCAATGGAACCATGCAACAACTAAGCAACCACAACCAAGAACTTTGGGAGCGACCCACAAATACTTAACTCAAAGATCGATGGCGTCACCAGGAAGGCCCGTCAATCGTCTCGCTGTACCAAGGTCTACGCCGGGCGCCAAAACAGGTCTACAATCAGGGCAGCAGTCCGTCGCAGCCGTCAGGAGGCGGGAATCTTCGTGGGAAAAGTCGTCGGGCCACTTGTTTCGACAACAGGATCGATGAAGCGGGGTGCACCTTCCCTCTGAGATTTCACACGAAGTTCCTCACGATCGTCGGGCTTGGACCGGTACCACTGATGCAGCCCCAGGTTGGGCGCCAACTGAAGGACTGGGTTATTTAAGACCCAGCGGTGCCAGGGGACAACACCTGAAACCTTCGTGGGTAACCTGTTCCGGCGTACAAATGACAGAGACACGGGACACTTCCTTCGGCGTCAAAGATTCGAGGTTTATTTACTGCAGGGAACACAGAAGTCACGTGAAGTACACAGCAGGTATGTTCGCGGGATCTGATTCAATTTGCTACTGTGGATCGCTCCTTTTTATACAGTTTTCGCTCATAGGTTAACATGGTACACAAAGGTTTACAACTTGGTTCCCATCATTATCCCCAAGAGGGGTCGCTTTAATACATTCAAGGTCCGGAACATAAGTACAGAAACATTTGGTGGTTCCCAACTGTAAAAACCCATCTTCCCACCATTAGTACATTCCAATCGGCAGTAAACAGATCGAAGAAGGAACAGGGACAGGTTTAGAGGAAGGCAGAAACAGTGGGGAGATCGGAAAAGGGTGTAAAAGGGGTGGTATCGGGAAACACGAGCTGCAGGCATCAAAGGGACGTGCCTAATGAGATGCACGGCTGAGACAATAGATCAGCACGGCAAGATGTGCCTCGAGCGGGGCCATCTGCCTTACAGTATCATCCCCCACATCATAAAGACACTTTCAAAGGAAATGTGTCTTCCGCAAGAGTCTTGGGAATCCCAGGGTCGCGAAGCGGACAGAGTCCGTTCGCTGGCTACTTGAGGGCAAGAGACAAAATGGATGCCATATCTAAGATGGAACCCGTGGGTACAGATATAGAAACCCACGAAACAGACGAACGGTTTAGGTTAACACAGCGAAACTGCGTACACCCACTAAACTCGTCATTTGCGGTTCATAGATACCAGACTCGACCATATTCGTGCGAGTCGGAAACACCACTTACGATCGTCACGGAACCTCACATGGATTGAGTTTTGGATTGTGTTAGGTGTACTTTTCCTCCTGCTCTGGTTCATTCTGGTTTTAAGTTTGGGAAAAATGATAGATGGAAAATACAGTACAATGGACACAGCATGTAAGAAAATCAACTTGGTCATGAAACCTCACAAAGCATCTCATTGTGAACGAAGAGACCTCTCATCAGTGAACATCATAGCAGTTCCTATACCTGGTGGTGTAGCATGGGACAGAGCTGATTATGACATCTATGGCCCAGTGGAGCTGCTGAAGATTCTACACCAGTTCAAGGTTTCTTTGAGTGACCTTGTATCACCCAACACATTTTCTGATGATTGGGACTTTGAGACTATTAATAACATGATGACAGACTTAGAAATGTCAGCAAAATTTACAGAATATGAATACTTAGAAGGGTCATCAGATTAAGAACAAATGTATTGTTTTAATCATTATGGTCACCATTATTTGCATAAATACGCAATCCCTGGGAATGTTTTTACTAATAATCAATGGGAATATTGTCCAACTCCGCCAAAGGGCAGCTCAAAAACATTTTATGAAACGTTTCCGTACTTCTCAGGGTTTAATGTTACACATCCAAAAACGTTTTATTTCAAAAATATAAATAAGACAGGAATGAAAACAGTGTTGACCAATACTAAACAAATTTATTCAGCAAACTTTTATGCTCAGCTGTCTACATTAGTTTTTGATTTTTGGAAAGACAACATTGAGACAAAAACTGTCTGGGGCACGAAAGACTGGCAGGTGCAAGGTTAAGAAGCTCTGTTCAGAGCCTGCATTATACCAGAACAAATAATGTTTTTAAATGACACTGTTCAACAAACTTCTTGTCTTGGCATGGCTAAGATAAAATATTTAAATAAATCGTCTATACCTAAACCCACATCTGCGAGTAATGATACTAAAGAAAAGGAGGTAGATGTGCCATATATTTTAAAACACAACAGAACTAATCCTGATTGGAAAAAATGGTTAATCTGGTGCACAGACACTAATAACTGTCAAGATAGTTTCCTGAACAAAACACAGGGGTTCAAAATGAACAGGCCAGATCAAAGATATTCCCAGATACAACATCCAGGGATAGTAACAACATACAGTGTAGGAAAACTATGCCTTGAGTGGCTACAGCAATTCACACTTCCAGAAATCAAACAACACTTATCTTTACTTAAAGAAGGCAATGATTTGCGAGATTTCTTAAAGGGGCCTCGCAAACCACGTCAAAAAAGTTTCATATACTCCGGTATATACGCTGCGTACAACGAAGCTTGGAAAATAACGCAAATGGAAACTGCAGAAAGAATACGAGAAATTGATCGTATTAATTTAGAGAAAGCTCTCTCTGTAGTGGACAATGGGTGAACGAATCTGTCCTCCAGAATATATTCTTTGGACAGCATTGTATCATCTGAAATTGACATAATAGAGCAGGACTTGCTAATGTTACAACATGGCCAGTCTCAATTACGTTCTATAATGCAGTTAGGTTGGACGTTACAAAATCTTCGTTCATGTTACGTGCCATGGCGTCTAATCAACACAACGTCATTGTTTGCTGTATTTAACCTTACGGATAAACAAATCTCTTTGGCACAAAGAGGAGCAGACTATACGGTGCTGAGCATTGAAAAACTGGAAAGATTACCATTGACATTTTCTGAGAAGCCTGTCATTGAATGGATAATACATGGCACCATTACGATACCAGTGACGATTTTCCAATTTCAGTTTTGTCTACAGCATATACCAGCTGCCTGTATCTGTATGAAAGGTTGGGTCAAGAATACATTAAGTCGACCTGGACTTTACCATACACACACAAATGTTGGATTGGGGGAAAAGAGGTATACCTTAGTGGTAAACATTGTAAGAACTCACTAAGTGGTACACTTTTGTGCCAAGGTATTATTTTGCATGGAGCCTGCGATGGATCTGCAAATAACCTCTCTTGCTACCTGCACGGTACACCCTTCACAGTGATAGAACCAACTAACAGGCAGGTATCCAATGGCAGCTACATTATGCTCAATGACCACAGCTGTTGTGGCATGTTGCCAGGAAAAGCTTATCTCATTAGTGTGTCATCCAGGGTCACTTGTTGTATGCAAGTATTGTATCCAAAGAGCAAGACAGACAGGGAGACGGAGTTATGGCCATCACTGAATATCTTTTCTATACGAATTGATAGTTTAAGCAGAATGAAAGTCATTCTTTTGCAAAAAACTGTGCCACTGACCTCGTCTAAAGAAACGTATGATCTGCAAGTTGCAAGGACTTTTGCAGAGATAAATGCATTATTATCCACAAACTGCCCAGTACATTTCGTAGGAATGTTAAGTCAAATCTTAAATATGTCTGATACCAGTGGCATCGCACATGTATTTAAGACTATTTTTTCGGGACTGTTAACACCATTTGAAGCAGTCCTCTGCATTTTTCCAAATTTCGTGCACTCTGTGTTCGGCGGTCTGCCTCTCATTTTGGGACTCGTAGCAGGAGTTCTATTTTTATTCCTTCTGCTCCGATATGGCAAGTCCGGTCACCAGCGATACCCAGAATACCATGCAACAATGCCTCCTTGCCAAGAGATATTGTGAGAGAATTACACAGATTCGTGGCTTGGCTCGTTTAAGAGATCAGAACACAACTTGGTTTCTATCATTCAGACCAATTTGGCAAGATTGCATCTTACCTGTTCTACGATGCCTGCTTTGCGGAGAGGAATGCGTGTTGGACATTTGTCTTACACTTCCATCAGTACCGCCATCGGATGTCGACCCTTGCTAGGTCCGGTAACGACTCATGCATCGTGTTGTCCGCAACGGCTATCAATCCTGATGACAGCATTCATTGAGGACTCACCAGTAAGTCTAACTGAGGATGAGATACGAGGATCAACAGGCATACAGGTACCATCTGATATGAACAATGCTGCTCATCTGTGCACATTTGATCTACTTGATGAGATAGTTCCACTTTCACCTACTGTGGTAGACGATTTCTTTGCCAGCCTAAACGATCTGATGTTTTCTCCTGACACCGAGAATAACTCTTGATTTATGCACACAGCATTCCCTGAACTCTGAAGTTCGGCCTTCACATTTTCAAAACAAAGACTTCTAACTTTGGAACTCTCAAACAATGTAATTTTTTTCTCCAAAACATTGAACTTTTTTGGCACAAAGTAATCTGCTTAAAGTAGAACTGTTCTTAGAGAACAAGAAATTCTTTTCGAACACTTCTTTGAGAAAATATTTGGCCTTGTCCTCAATACTATAACTATTGATATGCTATGTTATGTTATGAAATGGTCTCGACCTTTTTTTCTGTATTTAAGAGCCATTTCCCACAAATGTAATTACATGATTCATTCAGTTTGCATTTCAGATATCATACTTTATGCTTAGAATGACATCATTTTCCTTAAATGCGTACAGTAGAAATACTTGTTTTTTTGTGTACAACCATTTCAAGTGTATTTCATGTATTTTGGGGAGGGATTGTAAATTGATACTTGTATAGTGCACTACTCACCACAAGGGTCTCAAGGCGCTTGTACGAATACTGCTGTGGAACCCATCATGGCTTTCCCTGTGAGGCGTCCACTCCTGGGCACCCCCAAGGTGGAGGCCAGGCATCCTTAGCGTTGTGGGGGCCGTTGTGGAGATTAAACAAGCTATTGCCCAGAGTTGCAGAGTGGGACTCCGTGATTGGAATAGGCACCGAGGCGAGAATTATCAGGTCTGTGGAATTTTGAGCCCAAGACCCGCCGAGGAGGGGAATTGAACCCTGGTCCCGGGCCAGACCTCTGCATCAGGGTCTGCCGCTCTAACCATTGAGCCACACTTCTCCACTGATTGTAAACACATGCCTTAGATATGTTCAGTTCTTATGCATTTAGGTTATTAAACTTAATATCGTGGAGTGGGTATTGTAAAAGAATCTAGGACCCTCGTGTAATTTTCCCGATTCATGCCCTTATATAGGTATAAATTACCCGATCCGTATATAGGCATAGAAATCATTACCATATTTAGACTGAGCCTATGCAGCCTCAAAATGGCATGGCTACTTCCACTAAGTTCCGACAATTAACAACGATTTCTTAGAAAACCCTGCCTTCAGCAGCTAGGGACTTCCCCTCACCTGAATACTAATTTATCTAGGAAATCATGGAGTTTTCAAAGAACTGAATCTTTGAGTGACGTTATTAAGTCCAATCATACGTCAAACTCGGCACCTTCAAAGTATAAATATGCCTACATTTGCCCAGACACACAGTGGTTTGGAGCAGATCGACTAACTACTTGCCCGACGCCCTGCAGCAGCAAGTGCCGAAGGAAGCCGACCCTCCAGCTGACGCACTGAGAGGCGCTGTCTTTTCTCTTGCCGAGAAATCCAGCTCCAGTGTTTCCAGGCTACCCTTTCGGGTTGCTGGGAAATCGAGTCCTGAGAGAGAGATACAAGACCTCCTTCATTCTAAAACCAAGGTACGGAGCTGATTAGACCCTTAGAGAATTCTTGGATAGATCCTTGGCAGAGAAATACTAAACTTAAGCTACTTCTCACTTACTTCTTCCCTTGTACTAGACTTAGGTTAGGTACACCGGAATAGGCGTATTTTAGAAGCACCAGTTGAGTGCTTTTAGGCAATATTTTATTACTGTATATATTTTATATGTTTTAGGCAACTTATGGCTTAGAAACCATATCATGCTGTAGGAGAGTAGGGTCTGCTTTCCTATGGTCACCCCATTTTTTGCTTTTTGCTTCACTGGTTTTCGACTTAATGTGGCTGTGGGCCTGCTAATCAGACCCAAAGCCTGCTGTTCTCTCTCTAAATTCACAACCATGTACTTTAGGTACATTACCAGTTGGGTATTGGGTCACCTTATCAGCCCCTGTACAGTGTACTAAAGGTACCCAGGGCATAGGTGCATCCAAGGCCTACCAGGGGCTGCAGCATATCTTTTGCCACCCCTGGCTGGCTATCCAATCTGACACTACTGGCTGATCACTCAGCTGGTGCAAGTTGGTGTAATCCCCCTTTGCTTAGATATTGTATACCTATATCTAAACCTATATCTGGACACATATACACCTATAAGTCACTCCTATGGCAGGCCTTAACAATCCTGGAGGCAGAGTGCTTGGTTTTATGTGAGGTGGTGCTCTAGCATGAGCTGAGCCTGTCTGCATCTTTCGGGACCAACTCCCTTAGCTGTTCTGGGATATTGCCATACCATATACTCTTAAGAGCATTATAATCCTCGCGGTTACTTGCTACCTTTGGTTTGGCTTTATCAACACATGTTGTGTAAGGTGTCATACGCTTTGGAATACTACCACCTTGCCAGTTCTGGCGATGGGGGTAGCATTCCACCCTTCTAGAGGGAGAAGACATGTTACTTTGCTTAAACGCGGTTATATCTAACCAGAGCCTCAGCATCACAAAATGGATGCTGCTGCCACAGACACAAGTCTGGCCTCCTGTTTCTGACCGAAACTCCGGCAGAGGAGGCCTGGACAAATGGTATCCTGTCACAGGGAGGTGTTACACCACCCCAGACAGGAGATAGTGGATTGGGGCAGGTTGAGCTGAATGAAACTAGACACTGCCTGGGGCGCACAAGGCGTCCCATGCATAGTCCACTTCAAACCGGTGCTGGGGAACTCCTGCCCCAGCTCTGCTATGAAACTGGACAAAGGGAAAGGGTTGTAACCACCCCCTTTCTGGGTCTCACCCATAGGAGGGACCTAGCAGGTGATCCAGCCCCTAGATTTGGAATAAAGGTAGGAGCTGTGCCAATGCAAACTAGATCATCCTGACTGAAACTTTGAAATGAAACTCTGGACCCTTCGACATCCTACTTAACGTAGAAGACTGAAGAATCTCCCTTGTGGTCAAGGAGTGGCCACCATGTGCAAGCAGGCACCATCAAAGCATCGAGACTTCCTTTGCTGTTGCTCCCGCCAGAGCTCGAACAACAGAGACCAACAAGACCTGGACTCCCAGACTTCCAACAGCCCGATCCACAGTCCTAGCAATGCTTAGACCCATGGAGGCGACGTGAGACGTGGGACCGGCCATCTTGAAAAGTCCACAAAGTGCTTCCAGTGCAGCTCCCAAGGCACCCTCGACGTTGTGCTTTGGGGTTTGAGAAGCCCCAGCCCCGAGCAGCCTGTGCTCCAAAGATCACCCCTCCACACTCTCCGAGTGCTGCATGAGACCCTTTTGCACTTTTCCTGCTTAACGCGTTGTCCGGTCGCTTGCCCGTTGGCTAGTGGCCTCTGTGACAATGAACCATCAAAACTACACTGCTGGTCTGGTTGCTCCAGACTTGCCCCAGCTCCCTTGAAAAGGAGCCATCAATCTGACCTTCCCGGTCCGATCAAGAAGACATCTTCGAGTCCTGCATGGGTTGCCTTTGCCAAGGCTTGGCGACTCTGAATCGAGTACCGACACCGCTGACAGCAAGAGCCTTTGTGGGACAGCTCGTGTTCACCAGCTGGTCATCCTCGATCATTCCTGGTCCACGTGGCAGCGGAGACAAACTACTCGACAGCACCTGATTGCAATCCGACATTGCCTGGTTCCGTTCTGGTTCCATACTGGTCACTGGCTAGTGACCTAGACTCTGTCCCCTCTGCTTTCAGGTACTCTACATCTTCGATCCACCCTTGGATCCAACCGGACTCTTCTCTCCTGGTCGCCTGCGGCATTTTCATCTAAGGGCTCCATAGAACTTCACGACTAAGCATGAGCGCAAAATCCGTTCCGCTCTCGGATTTTGTGAATTTTCGGTAAATTCGCGATCCGCGAACTCCCGCGAATTTACCGCGAATTTGCGAATCCGCGAGCGGCGGATTCCGGGGGCAAAAGTTGAAGCCTGGCTGGCCTGTCAACTTGTAACTATTTTAGGATGGCGCCGGCAAGCTGCCAGCGCCATCCTAAAATAGTTACTAAGTTAGCTTCAACAGGAAGCTCTAATAGATAAAATAAAGCAGGTGCTCGCACCTGCTTTATTTTATCTATTAGAGCTTCCTGTTGAAGCTAATTTAGTAAGTATTTTAGGATGGCGCTGGCAGCTTGCCGGCGCCATCCTAAAATAGTTACAACATGCCCTAATCGTGAGCGTCGTCGAGGCAGGTGTGCCTTCTTCACAAATCTACCGTGGAAAATCAGCTGTGATGCTGGATAGAGGCTTTTGCATCCTTGACTTTCACGAGCGCAATACCCGTGCTGTTTCTGTGACCAGGAGCTTATTTCTCTTCATCTGCTGAACTGATCTTTCTCTGACCTTTTATACACATTACACACAAGAAGCATGTGAACTCGCATGGTAGCCCTGCCCGTTTGGCCCCACCCACACACTCGCGGTTTGCACCGTCTTCCCGCCATTCACCCACTATGATGGACAGCTCACTCAAGGGACCCCTGCGCCCTTCGGGGCGATTGCATAGTAACACACACATGGTCGCTCGAACTAGTTGATGCTCAAATTCAGTGACTCATTCATTAGCCCAAAAACAATCGTGAGCGTCGTCGAGGCAGGTGTGCCTTCTTCCCAACTCTACCGTGGAAAATCAGCTGTGATGCTGGATAGAGGCCTTTGCATCCTTGACTTTCATGAGCACAATACCCGTGCTGTTCTTGTGACCAGGGGTTTCTTTCTCTTCATCTGCTGAACTGATCTTTCTCAGACCTTTTATACACAGAAGAAGCATGTGAACTCGCATGGTAGCCCTGCCCGTTTGGCCCTGCCCACACACTCGCGGTTTGCACTGTCTTCCCGCCGTTCACCCACTATGATGGACAGCTCACTCAAGGGACCCCTGCGCCCGTCGGGGCGATTGCATAGTAACACACACATGGTCGCTCGAACTAGTTGATGCTCAAATTCAGTGACTCATTCATTAGCCCAAAAACAATCGTGAGCATCGTCGAGGCTGGAGAGGTGTGCCTTCTTCCCAACTCTACCGTGGAAAATCAGCTGTGATGCTGGATAGAGGCCTCACAAGAGGCATGTGCACTCACATGGAAGCCCCGCCCCCGCCCCAAATCCACGGATCCGCAAATCCGCAAAATCCGCTGATCGTGGATCCGCAAAATCCGCCCATGCTTATTCACGACGAAACCCGACACACTTTGGCACCTATGCACCCGCTTCCTGTGGGTGAGGTAACAATATAACTTTGGTGCTCCTGTAGCAGTTTACACCTCTAGTGTCCTAGTTTTAAGTGGCTAAGTTCTAGTCCAGTGGGAATACTTCAAAACCTATCACTTTCTGATTTTTATGCTCCATTGACTTGTATGGTAAACGCGGTTGCCTATAGGCACTGCACCCTCATCCTGTGGGCCTCCTATGTCCTAACCTTCGTTAGTCCAGTGTAGGCCCAGCGATTCCCAAGGCCCTAGGCCTCTACATTGTTCATGACGTGGTGCTTATACCACTTTCTTAATCCATAATTGTGCAGCTTATTGTATGTTATACTGTGTTCTTTGTTTAACGCTTGTGCTTCTGTGCTCATAGAGTATAGGGTATTATTCTAGAAATAAATACATATATTTTGTAATATATAACTTGTGTGGTGTCTTTTCATTTGGTATTTAAAAGGAGTGCATATGGTAAAACAGCTGGCTTCACATAATTTCTAATTTAATTTCTAATTTAAAATATTTCTAGAGCGCAGCGTACACCTTGCGGTTTCTTGGCGCTAGGGGGATCAGCAACTGAGGGAAAAAGACCAGAAGAAAAGATAAGAGGAGATATTAAGAGAGTTTAAGAGGGGAAGGCCTGGCTGAAGAGGAACGTTTTCAGATCTCTACGAAAGGGGAGGTACTGAGTGGCAGAGCGGAGATGGTCAGGGAGTGAGTTCCAGAAAGTTGGAGCCAGGGTGGAGAAGTTGGCCCCGCCCCACTTTTTGCGTGTGAAGCGGGGGATCTGAAGAAGGGACTTGGAGGAAGACCGAAGTTCTCTTGCAGGTACATAAGGATTGATTAATGAAGAGATGAAAGCGGGGGCAGTGCCCTGGCGGGCCTGGAAGGCCATGCAGCCGATCTTAAAAAGGGAACGTTCTTTTACAGGGAGCCAGTGAAGCTCCCTGAGAAGGGGGGTGGAATGGTGATAACGGGGGAGGCCATACACCAGCCGGGCTGCCTGGTTCTGGATAATCTGGAGTCTACGCAAGCTGTACGCGGGGATACCATGGTAGAGAGCGTTTGCGTAGTCCAGTCGCGATATCAGTACGGCCATGATGATCTTGATTGCCTGGGGGGAAAAGAAGCGGGAAACAGTGCGGATAGTGCGGAGAGTAAGGAAGCAGGAGGATACCACAGAACTAATTTGTGAATGGAGAGTGAGCTGGTTGTTTATTTTAACACCGAGTGTTTTGACCGTGGTGGAAGGGGTAGGTGCGGGACCGAGAGAGGGGGGCCAGAAGAGAGAGTTCCAGGGGCTGGATGAACCACCAGTGAGAACCAGCTCGGTTTTATCCGGGTTCAGCTTAAGGTGGTTGTGGTTCATCCAGTCCCTGATGAATGTCATAGTTGACTGGAAGTTAGAGACAGAGAGAGGAGAGGGGGACAGATCAAAGATGAGCTGGAGGTCATCCGCGTAATTGTAAACGGTGACCTCCAGCTGCTGGAGTGCGAAAATAAGAGGAAAGATATAAAGATTGAAAAGCAAAGGGGAGAGAGAGGATCCCTGGGGGACACCGCAGGTGACAGGGAGAGGAGTGGCCGTGAAGTCGCCTAGCCGGACCGCCTGAGTGCGGTCCCTCAGAAAGGAGGAGAGCCAGACCAGAGCTGATCCCCCGATACCGGCCGCCTTGACACGGGTAAGTAAGATGGAATGGTCCACCGTGTCATGCCATCTTGAGTTTAGCCTAAGACTGCTTTTGTCCATGCTACCCCTATGGACTGGTGCACGGTGTTCACTAGAATAGTGATAATCATATACCAGGCCAACTTCTCACACATGCTTTTACAGTACTACTTTCTAATACTTTTCGTATTATATGCCCTGTACTTTATAACCACTATTACGATTGTAGCAGTACATTTCTTATGCTTGAGAAAGGATACCTTTTATTGAAAACGCCCGTCTCTCTATTTTCTCAGCACCTCTGGTGAAATGAAGCATGCACGATTGACTGAGTAAAATAGTTATCTATTGTTTCCGCGACTCTAGAGATTGATTTCTTATTCTTGGGAAACAAAGTTGTCATGTTTATGCGGTTGTCAGAAACTAATCCCTTCTTGTTTATTCAAGAAAGTTTCCAGTGAGCTGTGAGCTAGCTGGCACTCACAATTATGTTTAATATATACGATAGAGACCTAGTCGGCCTCAGTCCTACGTCTAAACTATAGTATATGTTATTCCAATGCGCAGAGCCTATTGGGAAAATAGGAACCACACTACACACAGATGTGGGTCCTGGGCTCACTGTGCCACTGGAATCAAGCTATCCTAGCTGAAGAGGGGTGGACTGTTCCAATGAGTCACAGGGTCAAGACTGATTTGCATATGGCCAGGTCTAAATTGGGGTGGCATGGTGAGTAAGTATGGGCGCAAAATCTGTTCCGCTCGCGGAATTTGCGCATTTTTGGCAATTTCGTGATCCGCGATTCTCGCAAAATTGCCGAAAAATTTGCAAATTTGCTCGCGGGCGGAATTCTTTGCACATGCCTGTGTTGAAGCTCAAATAATCAGCCCAAACAACTAGTGAGCACGGTCTAGGCTAGATAGGTGTGCTTCCTCCCTATATCTACCGCATACAATTAGATGTAATCCTTGATGTAGGTCTTTGCATCCATGAGTTTCTCGAGCGCAATCCCTGTGTACTTCCTGTGACCAGGAGGCTGCTTTCTTCTCATCTGATCAGTCTCTGACCCTTTATAAACAAGAGGCATGTGAACTCGCATAGAAGCCCTGCCCGTTTGGCCCTGCCACACACACACTAGAGTATGGAACATTTTCCCGCCCTTTCCTCACTATGATGGACAGCTCACTCGAGGGACATCGGCGTCTTTCGGCGTGGTGGCAAAGTTACAAACACACGTGGTCTCTAGAGACAACTCTTCTGGCCCTTTATGCTGCTTTAGTGTAGCAAAAGCACTATACATTTACCCAACGAGATAGCACTTACTGATTAGCCAGTAGAAAGTACTCCAGTTGAGGAGAGGTATTGCACAACACGGTGGCATCTTCATGGATAAATATGCAGGCAGGATTCATTCTGGCACGATACTCCTGTCACAAACATTAAACCTCAACAGGAAGCACTTGCAGTTATAAGCAGGTGCCCGAGTTGAAGCTCAAATTCAGTCACGCATTATAATCAGCCCAAACAACTAGTGAGCACGGTCCTAGTGTGCTTCCTCCCCATATCTACCGCCTACAATTAGATGTAATCCTCGATGGAGGTCTTTTCATCCACGAGTTTCTCGAACGCAATCCCCGTGTACTTCCTGTGACCAGGAGGCTGCTTTCTTCTCATCTGCTGTTCTGGTCGGTCGCTGACCCTTTATAAACAAGAGGCATGTGAATGAACTTGCATAGAAGCCCCGCCCGTTTGGCCCAGCCACACACACTCTAGGGTATGCAACGTCTTCCTGCCCTTTCCTCACTATTATGGACAGCTCACTCGAGGGACCTCGGCGCCTTTCGGCGTGGTGGCAACGTTACAGACACACGTGGTCACTGGAGACAACTCTTCTGGCCATTTACGCAGCTGTAGTGCACCAAAAGCACTATACATTTACCCAACGAGGTAGCACTTACTGATTAGCCAGTAGAAAGTACTTCAGTTGAGTAGAGGTATGGCACAACAAGGTGGCATCTTCGTGGATAAATATGCAGGCAGGATTCATTCTGGCACGATGCTCCTGTCACAAAAATTAAACCTCAACAGGAAGCACTTACAGATATAGGCAGGTGCCTGAGTTGAAGCTCAAATTTAGTTGCGCGTTATAATCAGCCCAAACAACTAGTGACCACAGTCCAGGTGTGCTTCCTCCCCATATCTACCCCCTACAATTAGATGTAAGCCTTGATGGAGTTCTTTGCATCCACGAGTTTCTCGAGCGCAATCCCTGTGTACTTTCTGTAACCAGGGGGCTGCTTTCTTCTCATCTGCTGCTCTGATCGGTCTCTGACACTTTATAAAGAAGAGGCATGTTGTGAACTCGCATAGAAGCCCGCCCGTTTGGCCCCACCACACACACACACTAGGGTATGCAACGTCTTCCCGCCCTTTCCTCACTATGATGGACAGCTCACTCGAGGGACCTCGGCACCTTTAGGCGCGGTCGCAAAGTTACAGACACACTTGGTCACATTATTTGCGCAAATGGCAAAAAAATCTGTGAGTTCACTGGAAAATCCGAGAACTCGCGGATCTTTTTGCCATTTCGTGCGAATTTTGCGGATTTGCGGTTCGCGAAATCTGCAAAATTCGCCCATACCTAATGGTGAGCAAAAGCATGACAGATTCAACCCAGATCTCTTGACCGGGGGTGAATGTTTTGATTTGTTCTGTATTCCGTCCATCAATTGTGTGTCTTTTGATGTTCAAGATATAACACATATGAAGGAAGAAACATTACCATCAAGTGGTGAGATTGACAAGGTGGATGAATTGAGATCAGAACACATTTATGAAGGCTACAGCATCCACCATGTGCATTCTAAAGAAATCATCAGTGATGCTATTGATCTCTTACAAATGAAAGAACAAAAGGTGCTCTCATGAGTGTGTGGGGTTAAAAACCTTAGAGGGTCACAGTTTTCCCCAACTGTTCTCACTGGAGCAGGTGGCCACAATGATGAGCCCCTGTACAGCTACCAGCATCTGAATTCCTGGCCAACGCTATTATATTCAGAGGATCTTAGATTTCGCTATTGCAGTCCATACATTTTTCATCTTCTATTTCAGAGTGGCTTGCGTGGTCTTTCATATGCTGTTACCCATATACTGAAGACAGGAGTTTATCTTCAAAATCTGTTTGCAAGCAAATTCATTGACAAGGTTCATGGGAAGGACGAAAACTTGGAGTACAACTTGATTAACTTGATGGCATGATAACATGGCAGTAACGAGTATTGTTATTGTCGCAGAAGTGAGCTGAAATGTATGTTGAGGAACCTAGGAGCATCTACCTGGTTTCTAACATTTAATTGTGCTAATTACAAATGGTATGATCTGCTTGAAATCTTGCAAAAAAGGAAGCTCAAACATAAAAGGCATCAATCTGAAGACACCAGGATAACTTTGCTATTTGGACCCTGCAAATATTTGCAGATACTTTAACCAGATGTGGCCAGTGCAGGTAAGAGTGGTGGGGTGGTGGGGATTTTGACAGGTGATGACGAGGGAAAATTAATTATATGTTTAATGTCCCTCACGGTTGTCTGTCGAATGCCCCCAACACTGCCCCATCGCTCATACCTGCATGGGCCACTTCTGACTTCAACCACAGGTTTCAAGCAATGATGGCTTTCATCTGTAACAAAACAACTCCTCGTCTCAGTGAAGTAACTGATTTATTTTAGCGTAGAGAGTACCTAGCTAGAGGTGCTCCACATAAGCACATGCTGTTATGGGTAAAAGGTGCCCCAAAGTTTAGAACAGACAGTGATGAGTCTGTCTTGTCTTTCATACAATAGTATGCTAGATGTGCCATCCTAAAACATGATGACGATAGGGGCTTGAGAGAACACGTTCTATGCTTTAAAACTCATAGATATGGAAAGTACTTTCGCAAACACAAATGCAAAGGAACATTTTTACACAAGATGTCGATTTCGATTCCAAGGACCTGTCAATTCTCAAGGGCAAGTAAACAGCTTTATGTCTGCAGTCAGGCATACATTGTCTTCCAAGCAAATAAATAACTACACCCCTATGATTCTGTAGGTGTGGAATGCAAATATCGATCTACAATTTGTGGCAGACAACACCATCCCTGTAGCTTTGTACGTCACTACATACATTACAAAATCAAAATCAAAGAAGGCATAGGTGAAAGAGATGTGGCAGGATATTTCAGCATAAAAGACTCTATCTAAGAAATTGTACAGCTTCAGCTTGAAAATGCTTTCCCATAGTGAGATGGACACCTTTGAGTTTAGTTATTGGTTGAGCTTGACCAGTTTGTTCTCAACATCAAGGGGAATTGTTTGGGTATGTCTAGGTCTTGCAAACATACAAAATAGGGTGTTGGGTTTTCTAGTAGAGTTTGAGCCAGAAAACAAAGATATTGTGAAATCAAATAATTTGGATACATCCTGTCAACATTTAGATAACACGTGCCTATATGAAGTACATCAGCACTACTGATCGCAAAGGGATGTAGAGGAAAACATAGAGGAAGGGAATATGCAGTTGTTGTGGATATGATAGTTTTTTGGTGAGAAAAGCAAAGGCAATCTACTTAATCTCAGAAAACTGAGTTGCAACTGTCGAAACGTTGCCATGTTGAATCAGAACTACTTGGAGGCTACAACTGCTATGAAGACTCTTTCATTGCTTTAAATGACAGCATTCAGTGTCCAGTCTTTACAAACTACTTGCAAATGTTGAAAGATGAGATGGAACAGGAAGAGACTGTTGCTACTGAAGTAGCTAAAGAGAGTTTACTTAGCAGCTAATGTTTAGGACAATCGACCCAAGATCCACTTTAACTACCAGTCATTCAAAATGAAGCAGCTACAGAAATGTGTGAAATGGAGACTGCAATGCAACACGTAAAGGGGGAAACTGTTGATTTTAAACCATTAGGAGCAGTTCCTTAAAGATGATCGCTCCTTCCGGGGATATCATGGTGTTGTCAATACCAAAATGGTTCTGGCCAAGCAAGTCGGTGTGGGATGGCTGTGGTGTCAGAAGATCCTAAAAACAGTACCTTTTTATTCCAGCTGACCGCAGCAGTGTGGGCCGGCTGTTGCTGGTGTGGAGATTGCAGTGTGAAGCGGAGCAGAGCGGTGCAGCGTGTAGTACCCTCAGATTGAAGTGCAGGCAGTGGCTGGGCGGTGATTGTCTAGTGGCATTGATGAGACTAGGGCTATAGTGCAAAGTTGAGCAGTGCTTGTCACAGTGCTGACAGGTCACGATGCAAGCCACGGTGCCAGTTGAAGATCTGGAGTCATCGGTGCTGGCGTCAGTGCACCAAGACTGCAGTGTGGGGCACTTGGGTGCATCGTGTATCTTACGACCAGTGCCTCCAAACCACGGTGCAGGCAGTGGCAGCAATGTCAGGTTGTAGCTGCATTGTTAGTGAGACCAGGGCAGAGTAGTGAAGTGAGGTGGTACGTAGGTTGTGGTGCAAGTAGTGGCTCGGTGGAGGCAGTGGACGTCATCGTTGGTGAGACCAGGTTGCGGTGTGAAGTGCGGCAGTGCCCTCTGCAGTGCCTTTACGTCATGGAACCACCAGCAGCTTTGTGAGAGGCAGCCACAGTCCTTTCAGGTGCAAGCGACAACTTTACCCACTACTCTACATGCAACCAGGTCTTTTCAGCCTGGCTATGAGTCCCCCAGGAAAGGCAGAACACACCTTAAACCCCCCCCTTCTATCTGTCCAGGTTTTCTAGTAAGTGCCAATTTTTTAACACAGTTTGTCTGAATTTGTTTGTGTCAGGCCCAAATGTGGTGACACAGACCATCCACTTACTAGAAAGCCTGGACTGTCCATTTCCCCGTCCTCTTTTCGCGTATCTTAAGAACAGGAGCATCGGACAACATCTTGTCCGAGCCGAGATAGCATTACCCAAACCTAAGAGTGACCTATTGTCTCAATGGGGAATGAAACCCATTGAGGGACATCATAAATGTGGGACATGCGTGGCCTGTGGGACTACAGTGGAAGGGAAGGAATTCCAACATGGGAATATTAAGTGGAAACACTTAAGTTTCTCAAATTGTAAAACACGAAATGTTGTGTATGTAGTCATCTGCCCATGCAATAAGATTTACATAGGCAAGACAACACAACAAGTGAATATGCGCATAACGCAACATAAATCTAGAATCAAGAATAAAGTGCTTACAGCACCCATGGTGGAGCATTTCATTGAAAATAAACACACTGAGAATGACTTGAAGTGGTCAATTCTATATGTTCTTCAACAGTCTAGATCCATTGACCATGATAAACTTCTACTAAAAAAAGAGGCCTACCTTATACTTAAGTTTAATAGCGCACTCAGCGGGCTCAACTCGCTATCTGAAATATCTAGAGTGTGAGCTATATCTAGTACAGTGCCTCCAAAAGAAATGGTCGATGGTAATTGCGCATATGTTTTCATATGAGGTTTAAATTCACCTTTTTTCACATCTAAATGATAGCCTTCTCTAGCGACCCCACTCTAAGATGGCCGCCAAGCAAGTAGCTTTAAGTAGGTCCAAAACCATGTTACAACATGGCTGCCAAACTAAGTGAATGAGAGCTAGATGCCGAGTCACAGCTTGTTCAAGTAAGTCTAGAGCTAACATGGGTTTGATTTGCTACCAATAATGCAGTAGCCCCAGAAACCTAATAAAACGCTGTTATTTCCTCTAGGGAAAGCGAGCGCGAGTAAAAAGGACTGAGGAAAGCGGTGCCTGCATGGTTAGAAGTATTTTGAGGAAGGTTGCCAGCATGGTTAGAAAGCGTTTAACGCTGCAACCGATTAGAACACGAACAGCCCAAGCGAGGAATCCCTCAGAGCAGGTATGCCGAGTAGAGCAACGAGTGCCATACTCTCTCCGTCTGTGCATAAAAAGCGCGTAAAACGTTATTCTCATTATTTTCAGGCTGTAATACAAGACTGAAAATTAACTCCCATTTGATGGAAACGTAGGATCACGAGAATGATCCAGTAAGGTATGTTGATAACACATGTGCCCCATTCTGTTCTTAGAAAGTGAGCAAGAACAGGTCATGATACCTGTATTTGTTTTTAGATCCCGAAAAGAAAAGAAACTCAGTCAGTACTAATACTCTACCCTTGACCGGCGGCTGCTGGTTCAATAGGTAATAAGAGGAATACAAGTTAAATGTAGTTGGAAGCTAAACAACTGTCAGAAATGTAGCTAAAACAATTTTTATTTTATACACTTGCAGATATCCCGTATTAAGACAGAGCCCTGATGAGAATCCGTAGAGTTGACATACCGGATTCAAAACGCGTTGGCGTAAAAAGATTAGCCATTTATTGGTCGAATGGACTGAATGAATTAATTTGAAGTCTATTTTTCCTTTTTTGAACTGCCTACATTTAACTGTAGTTCATTGATTTATGATTGTCATTAAGTTTATACTTTTGACTCTGGTCTTTATGGAATTACGGATGATTTTTTCTTCGTAGTATGAATATTTGAGTGTATATATATCAGAGCAATTCACTTTGTATAATACAACTAGTTATGTGTATGTGTTTGTGTTGTAAATAATCGCGAATTGTAAATAATTGTATATAAGGTGTACAAAACGATAAGGTGTCCCTTTCATACATCGATACTAAAAAAGACAAAAAATAAATAAATAATAAAAGGGTTAGAGTGATATACCCGTACGAACCAGGAAGTCTCTTATGGTTTGTTCCCTCAAAAATAGAGGATTTAAGTAAGTGTGTGGCTGGCAATCTGTGTACTTAGTTATATTAATGGACCAGCTAGCCCCACGTCCCAGGACCTGACTCCCCCATTCTTCAAACAGGCCCACTAGCAGCATTTGATTTACAGGCCCTGGGCACACAGCGTACACTGTCCTGGGGACTTAGTAGTACATCAAATAGGCCAATTATATTATGGAAACAGCAATCCATAAACACAGTTTACCTGGCAAAGTACCCAGTGTCCAAAAAACAACAAAAACAAGGTCAAAAACAGGAGGTCATAAAGCAAAAAGTCTGGAGGTAAACCCACTGAAAAAGCCAAGGCTAACACCTACTACAACCCCCATGAAAGTACAGCCAGTTTTCAAGAGACTTCTCCAAAATGAAACAAGAAATTATTTGGAAAGTATTTGCACTGTAAATATTTGGCTACACTTCAAATGCAAGACACTAGTGAAGACTATTCATCAGGCATCTGATATTGAATATGTTAAACTCCTAAAGGACATTAGACTAGAACAATCTGACAAAGAAGGGGAAATGTGCTCTGGGAAGTCGACTTGCCAAGAAACTATTTTCATCTAACTAAACAGCAGCAGAACAAATGTACAATTTAATCAAAAAAGGCAAATCAATAGCCTATTTAATGCCTACACTTTAAGAGTGATCCAACATTAATGAACAATTACTGAAACTGGAGAAAAGAGATATTTTGAAAATTACAGCTATCGATAAAGTGGAGCATCAGAGAGTAACAGTACTACTAACTACAAAACTATAAGCAAAATTAGATTCTTTGAAGAAGTCTGTGTCAAGGGCAGCAGGATCAGAAAAGTGTTTACGAGTAGGTAAAAAGTGTTGAGTAATTTTGTGTTGTAATTTAGATGTAGAAGAAGTGCTAGTAAACGGTGCTATGGGCAAAGTTATTGATTTTCCAAGTAGGGATGATTTTCAATACTTAGCCATGAAAGTTGATCAGATTGATGGCGTGAACCAGATTGGCCAATGTATTGTACATTTTCTGCTTGTAAAAGCCTTATATGTGCAGAGGCAACAGTTTCCAGTATCTCTAGCCTATGTTGTATTAATACACAAATCTCAAGGTTTAAATGTAGGCACTGCTTTTATTAATATTGGAAGTACAGTATTTAAAGAAGCTATGTCATATGTAGCATTGTCCCGAGATAGAACATTGTCCGTTTGTATTTAGTTGACTTTGATGATAAGAAAGTGAGTGCTGATGCAAGCTGTGTAAGAGAGTATAATCAGTTAAGAAGTGTCTATGCTCCTCACTTAGGAAAGTATCCTGTTTATGAGAAACAGATAATCTGTCATAAGCAGAAGGTTGCAAAACTGCCTATGGATATCCCTCAAAAGAAGTAAAAGAAGTACAAAGAAGAAGGCATTAAGAAAGAAAAATTGGAAAATCAGACAGATATTGTACGATACCAGTTAGAAAACAATTCACGTGTCACCTTCTATACAAATGGTTTTCTCAATGTACTATTTCATTAACTACATCTTGCAAATTAAATTCAACAAAACTCTGATCAAAGGTTGCGTTCTCCATTGTTTCATACTTTTGTTAGCTCCAACCTATACTAAGTGACAACACTCTAATTCATTCTGCTTCAAGAGACCTTTTAGATATTTGTAGTGAATGGCTAATATTTACTCTCAACATTCAATAAGACGCACACAAATTTTTTAACGTTAATTCTTGAAATTTTATAAGAAGAAGAAGTAAAAATTGATGACTCATTTGGATGGAGTTACACCTGGAAATATGACTTTGAAGATTGCTCTTTCATATTGACTACTAAAAAATATTCAGAACGATTTTTCTAGGTAATATTGCCAGATTCTAAAGCAGTGTCTTTTGACAGACTGATAAAACAGGCTATCCAAAATATGACCTCTCTATTGTTTTTTGCCTGTTGTTCAAAGGTGGAAGCTTCATTTAGTAATTTTTTACAGGGTACAAGTATGGAAGCTGGGATCAGCAAAAAAGGGAAAATTTGATCTTTAAATTCTGTGTATAATTGCTTTATAATGTTTTCGGTTTATGATGTTTAATTATTAAGATCAACATTTCTATTGCAGAAATTAAATCTTTTCTTTATAATTTATATTTATGTTTTCTCTCTTTTACTACAGATCAATGGAACAATGTATTGTAGCAACGTAGGTGACTACTTTCATTTTTTCCCTTTACAATGCATTGAACACGCCAGTAAGGCAGATGTTTTTGCATCCATTGACAAACTAAAGCACACACTGATGCAGATACAGACACATCCATGCACACATTGAAGGTACATACTGATATACCAAACTGTCTCAATTATGTATACACTGACACACCTACACAGAGTGAAACATAGACTTGCAAAATTCAGGAACACCCTCATGCATACACTCACACACCCAGGTATGCACTTATTCATACACTAAGACACCCAGGCACACACTGATGCATAGAGTAGCACATCCAGGAACACACTGACGCATGCAGACATTATTATTATAAGGAAGCTTATAAAGCACAAGGGTTACTCCAACTGGAGTGTCCCTGTGCTAGGACATAGCTGCACCCCACACCCTCCCAAGCTGGTCACCAAGAAAATGCGGGCATCCATATAGGATGGCACCTTACCACTTTAGCCCACCCCGGGGAGATGGAAGTGCCAAGGTTTTTAATTTCTTGCGAAGCAAGGACTCCAACTCAGTTGTACTAAGATCCACTGGGAGCTCATTCCAGGCCGTAGCTGCTAAGAAGCCAAAGGATCTTCCACCAATCCGCACCTTCCGCACCAGGGGCACAGTCAATCTTGCACTGCCCAATGATCCCAGATTTCAAGCAGGCTGGTGGACAGTCAGGAGAGGCCATAAGAAACGTGATCCCATTTCCCCAATGATCCTGTGACTAAGGCATAAAGCCTTAATGGGAACTCTGGTCTGGATAGGGAGCCAATGCAATTCCTACAGAGCTTCCCCGACCGATGCCCTCCTAGTTATATTCAAGATAAGCCGGCTGCAGCATTTTGGACATTCTGCAATATGTTGAGATTTTTGGCAGTCACCCCTAGATACAAGACATTACAGTAATCGAGGCAAGACGTGGCCAACGCCTGTACAATCGTCCTTTTAACATTCAGGGGGAAGAGGTCCAAGATCTTACGTAGTAACTTCAAGATGCCAAAACAGGACCCCGCCACAGCTGATATTTGCGAGAAGGAAAGATTATAGTCGAACCAGACTCCCAGATTTTTCACCTTGGCTTTCGGCACTGGACTGGTTCCCAGTGCTTCTGGCCACCAATGCTGTGACCAAAGGGAGGGCTGTTTCCCAACCACCATCACCTCTGTCTTCCCTGCATTTAACTGGAAACAGCTCAGTCTCATCCAGTACGCAAGTTCCCTCAGGCAGGTCCTAAAATCGGCCTCCCTTTCAGGCCCTTTCTGCTCAAAGGTCACCACTTGCTGAGTGTTATCGCATATGACACCAGCTTCAAACCATGTTTCAGAACAATATCTTCAAGCGGGCACATATATATGTTAAAGAGGGTTGGGCTCAGAGACGAACCCTGCAGCACCCCCTGGTTTAAAGGACAAGTTCTGGAGCTGAAAGGATGTTGCAAAACCTGGAAAGATCTATTTTCCAGAAAATTCTTCAGCCAAGTCCACGTGACACCTTCGACCCCAACTTCCCTTAGCCTCGCAAGTAGGAGGCCATGGGACACTGTGTCGAACGCGGTGCTTAGGTCCAGCAGGATCAAGGCCGCAGTTCTACCTTCATCAGGAGAAGCTCTCAACGCTTCAGCCGCCAGCAACAGAGCAGACTCTGTACCATGCATAGGCCTAAAGCCGGACTGGGTATCATGAAAAACCTGCCTCTCTTCCAGGAACTTGGAGAGGTGAACATTCAGATGCTTCTCAGCAATTTTAGTTACATAGGGAAGTAGGGATATAGGTCTTAAATTTTCAGGAAGCATCAGGTACAATTCGGTTTTCTTCAACAAAGGGACCCCCATTGCATGTTTCCAGTTGCTAGGGACCTGCCCAGTTCTAAATGACAGGTTCAATAGCGAAGTGAAAACAGGAGCAATCATTTTCCTTCCCAGTTGCAAAAATTTCGGGGGTACCGGATTCAAAGGTGACCCAACTTTCACCACCTCCATCAGCCTGAGAACCTCAATTTCCACCAAAGGACGGAGGACAAACTTATCCACAGAACCTGGAGTATCCAGGCCAGGTGTGGGAGCATATCTCCCACTACTTTCTGGAAAAGTGGCATAGATCTTAGCAATCTTATTGACAAAAAAGTCAGCGACCTTATTGCAATCGTTCATAGAGGAAGGGACTGCAGCAGTCACTCATTCCAGAGAGGACAGTTGTTTCACTACCTGAAAGATGGCCTTCGTTGAATTTTTTTCTAGGTCAATTTGCCCAGTGTAGTATTCCCTCTGCACTCTCATGATCTGGCGATGGTACAACTTCAAAGCCTCTAAATACTTCTGTCTATTCTTCTCCCTGTAGCCCTTCCTCCATTGGTGCTCAAGCTGCTTACAGCTAGATTTCATTTGCGCCAACTCTGCCGAAAACCACTTTGCAGAGGCAGACGTACCCCACTTTTGCATTGTTTTAGCGGTATCAGTGAGTCAACCGCCTCCAGCAACCAACTCGATACTGAATTATCAGCACTCAGGATGTTGTCCTCTACCTCAGGGGGGCTACCCACTAATATTTCTTCAAAGTCATCCTGAGTTAGTGCCGCCCATTTCCGGACCAATGTCAGTTTTGAGCACCTACCATGGAGTGCTTGACATGACACCAATACACTAAAAGGCAGTAAATAGTGGTCTGACCAGGCTACAGGGACCGGCAGAGTGGCAGCTGTCCCTGCACAGTAGGTAAAAATGTTATCCAATGTGTGACCTTTATTATGTGTGGAAGTATAGGCCAATTGATTTAGGCCCAAAGCCTGAAAACCTGCTGAAAACTCAGCCAATTCCTTGCAACCTCTATTTTCCAAATGCAAATTAAAATCCCCTAATAGGAGAAGGTTAGAGTAGTGGAGGACATATGGAGGGAGTATTTACATGAGTTAATCAATAAAGGATCTCCCGGGATCAGGAGGTCTTTATATAAGTAATCCACACATTGATCTAGAGCTCATGATATTCAGACTAAAAAAAGCTGCTTCGCAGTTCGACAGCACAAGTTTCTCCAGTTTAAGCTGGAGATCTCTCCTAAAAATTGCAGCAATGCCACATCCCTTCTGACCAGCCCTGTCCACCCTATGTATCACATATCCATCAGGTAGAGCCTTCAAGATAACAGAGGCTGGCGATATGTTAAGCCAGGTTTCAACGAAGAATAGTATAGCTGGTTCATTTTCATTAAGAAGGTTGCAGATTTCTAACCTATGTTTACTGAACGATCGACTATTCAAGGAGAGGCAATATAGAGAGGTGCAGGTAGTTTTTGTCACTTCCCTTTTATCCCATGCTTCCTTGTCCGATGTCAGCCAGAAGTCACAGTGCTCACAATCGATCCGCCCAGCACCAACAGGGAGTGTAAGCAGGCAGTATCTATCCTGCAACTGAGGGCCAGCAGTTCCTCAGCAGTAAACACTTTCCTGATCTTCATAGGAGAGGCAGGGGTCCTGGCACCTGGTACCATCCAGGCATGGACGGGTGCCAATGGGCTTGTATTAGGCGGGTCTAAGGCACGCCCGCCTGAGCAAGCGTTTAATAGCGTGAGTGCTGGGAGCACTAGATCACTCTACCGGCGCCACGCTCAGCCCCGGAAGTGGGGAGATCTAGAGGAGGCCAATGTGGTACAGCACAAGACCCTCCGCTATCAACGGCACATGCCGTGGCGGAACGGGGCAGAAATGCACACAAGAAGCAGCCACCCGCCACTGACTTCTCCCCCTTCCCACCAGCTGCTCACAAGCCGTAAGACAAAGAAGTTGCAGATCTTTTTTAAATAGTAAAAACAGAGCGACACAGATTAAACATGATTCAGGTGTAGAAATAATAAAATAATCACAACAGAGCCACATTTACTACAGCTCAAGCAAGGGCAGTCAAGACACTGGTGTATACACTGAAACACCCAGGCATTCACTCATACACCCTGCCACACACTAATCCATATATTGACAAACCAACACATACACTTATACTTTTAATGAGTCACTTGCACACTCACTGATACATACACCCAGCACACTCTCATACATAATCTAACACAGCCATGCCAATGCACTGATGCATTCACCAATTCACTCACTCATTGAAACATACACTGACGAATCCCAAAAAATAATCATACATATACAGATTTTTCCCAAAGACACACTAACACATTCATTGACACTCTCAGACAAGCACTGTTATGTGCACTCAGACAGCATGGGTTACAATCATACATATACTGTTGCATGCATGTACACACTGATACATGCACTGACATGCTCAAACACTTAGTGATACATACACTGAAACCCCCTGGACACCCTCATACATGAATTGACACAGACAAGATAGTACACTAATGCATTCACTGAATAACTCATTCACTCAGGGACACACTCAGGTTTATAATGATAAACCCAAGCACACACTGATGCATTCCCTGAGTCACTCAGACACTCACTCATACATTCAAACACTGCAGGAAACAAGCATGCATGTTCTGGGGAAGCCAAGCCCTCACTGATACATTCACTGAGTCACTCAGACACTCACATGGACATACACTCAGATAATCCAGGGTACATATACTGACACATCAAATCAAGTACAGTGATTAATTCACTGATTAACCAGAAAGCAACTCATTTATACAATCAGACACCCTGGGACACAGTAATTCGTATACAGACAGACCCACACACATAGTCATATAGTTACTTAGTGATTAAGACACCCACTCATACATACACTGAGACCCCCAGTAAACACTCATACATACACTGAAACAGCATATGAAATACAATGATACAATCACTGAATCATTCTCACACTTACTAATACATACACAGAGACACTACAAAACACACTAAAACACATACTAAAAGAGCTAAGCAAGTAAACTGATGTATTTACTGAATCTCTCAGACACTCACCCATTCATACACGCACACACCTTGGAACACAATTATAAATATACAGACACACACACTCATACATTCAGTGACACACTCACACACTCACTGATGCATACACTAATACACCTTATCACATATTCACTCATACGCACTGACTCACTAAGGCTCACTGATACACCCATGCACAAGCAAATGCATTCACTGACATACTGATCCACTCACTTATAGATGCACTCACACACACTGGGACACATATATACACACACATTGACATACCAAGGCACACACTCCTGGATTTATTGAGTCACTCAGATAATCACTCATAGATACACTCAGACACCCCAATCATTCACTTATACATATACTGACACATTATAACTCGAGTGATCAATGCCAGCTGCATGGCCCCATTACCTGAAACTTGGGTGGAATCCATCATAGTTCCAATTTTTTAAAAAGGGGGACCGAGATGATCACTTGGTGCTACAGACCTATTTCTTTAATAGACTTGATGATTAAGGTTGTAGGACGTGTTATTTTGGAACGTCTGCAAACCTGGGCAGAAGAAAACTCATTCCTCTCAGACATTCAATATGGTTTTAGAGAAGGCATGGGGACCATCAAGCAGAGCTTAAACCTGTCCTTACTGGTTGGTAAATATGTACGTGTCAAGAAAGGCCGCTTTTACTTGGCCTTTGTAGACCTTACTGGGGCCTTCGACTCAGTAAGGCACAATAGGCTCTAGGAGGTCCTTGGAGTAGTCAGGGTTGATACTCACATTAGTTTCTTTTTAAGGTGCCTGTATAAAGATGCGTCGGCTAGTGTGCGCTTCGGGTTGGCAGGCAAACTCACTCCTGCTTTTCCTGTTAATAAGGGGGTGAGGCAAGGTTGCGTCCTGGCCCCCTTCCTTTTTAATTTGTAGACCAATTGTATGTGCCATACACTCCTTAGCAATCATCAATATTTCCCTACCCTGAATGGAGGTCCCATACATGCGGTCCTTTATGCGGATGACGCAGTTATAATTTCTAGAACCCAAATAGTACTTTAGAAGGTTCTAGATAGCTTTTATGTTTTAAAGAAAGATCTGGGGCTTAGTATTAAAATGTCTAAGACCTTCACTATGAGTTGTGGCTGTGGGGGCACAAAGAATGAAAGCTATATTCATGGATGGCCAAAAATTTGCCCAGACAAAAAGTTTTTCCTACTTAGGTGTTTTAGGTACAAGCTATTCTTGCAAAGAAGTTGTCATTTATCAAGACTATAGCTGCTGTATGTCATTTTCAACAAAGTTAGGCAAGAATCCCCCAGGGGAGCTAATTCAAATCTACAAGACCAAGTGCAAGTGCAAAGCCAACTAATGCAATCTATGGGGCAGGAGTATGGGGTGTTGCTAACACTCTCCCCATACAAATTTTTGAAAATTCTTTTTTAAGATATTTACTATCGGTGCTACTTAGTACACCTTCTTTTGTCTGTCACGAACAATTAGGCCTCCCTTACATCTCAGACCTTATTAAATTAGAACCAGCCCTCTTATGGCATAGGATCTGGTCAAAGGACCAGCCAAAGCCAAATAGGGAAATCGTATAGGACTGCCTTAAGCTGGAAGGGGTCTTAAAGATCCCCTGGATAAAGTATGTCTGTGATTTTATGAAGGATATTGGGCACCCAGAATACTTTACTGACCCTAATGCCTTGCAGGAGATTTCCAGAAAGGCCTTAAAAAAGGAGTGTCTTGAATTATTGGGCATAGTAAGATCATCAGGAGAAATACTCAAACCCAGTGTAAGGCCACATTAGCTAACCAAAACTGCTAAACACTTAGAACCCCACCTTACATTTGTACCTGGTAGTTTTGACAGATGGTTGCCGACTTAGTTTTGATTGAATATTGTCCACAGACTTTTGAACTACCCACAAACCAATGACTGGTCACAGGAGCTGCCTTTTTGTCCATGTGACAATATTTCTACCCAGTGTACAATTAATTTGGTTTTATTCTGCAAATTGTACACTGTGTTGAGGGAAGTATGGAGTGTACCATTTTTCAAATCACAGAGATTGCGGCAATACCACCCTGCATTAATTAGACTTCAGATGTGGGATAACGAACAAATTGTTTGGTGCACAGCTATGTTTCTTAAGAAGGTACTCGGCCATAGGAAGGCGTATTTAACAAATGAAGTTTAACACTACGAGTTTTCTAGATGTATTTTTATGATTTTATGGATGACGTTCTAATAATATCTGATTTCTTAATGTTTTTATAAGACCATCGCTTTTAACATTGATAAATATTGTGATAACGCTTTAGGGCCTGATTCACAGAATGAACTTAAGACAAAATCCTAAAGTTACTACCATTTTGGTATTCACAGAATTCAGTTACTACTTTTGGCATTCACAGAATGAACTTACTACTTTTGGTATTCACAGAATGAACTTACTACTTTTGGTATTCACAGAATAGACTTATGACTACTAACTTTACGTTCGAACCCGGGCCGGAATTTTTGCTTCCTGGACAGAATTTCCGGCTCTGTGGTGGAAATTGTGACTCCAGCCTGGAATATCCGGGTCCACGGCGGAATTTCCGATTCTGGGCCAGAAATACTGATTACCAACCGGAAGATTCAAACTATGGCAGTTGATCACTTTAGCCAAGAGTAAACACCTGTCCATGTGCCTACCATCCCCCACCATGGATCAGCTGACACACTGCAACCAATCGCAGCAAATAGCTCAATTTTGCCATGATGAATGTTGCAAGTGCCTACCATCCCTCACCACGCTCCAGCTGACGCCAATTAACACTAATTGACCAGCACCACAAAACACATAAAAGCAGCAGACACTGAAGGAACAGGTTTGGCCCCAGAGTTTGTGTTCACAACACTCACATTGCCAGAGAGAAATGGATCCAATGAGAAAGAAGAACTTTACTGCTGAGGAGACCACCAGTCTTGTGAAGTTCATAGTGAGGCACCACAAACATCTATATGGACTCCCACCCTACTGCCCCAGTGGGACACAGAAGGCAGCGCTATGGCAGCAATTAGCCACTGCTGTCACAGCATCGGGGAGGAGAGGCGCACAGTACAGGACATCAAGAAGAAGTGGCAGGATGAAAGGTAGAGGGTGAAGAAGAAGTACTCTAGAATTAAACAAAGCAGGATTCTCCCTGCTGCATACCCCGGACCCCACATCCATCTCACCCCACTGGAGGAGGATATCCTTACCACAATACACCCCCACTTGGTCCATGGGTTGTCTGTAAGTGACGTGCGCTACGTGGTACCAGGTAAATAGGATGAAAAGAAAAAGTACATGAAAAGATTGCCTGTGTTACGCTGCCATTGGGAGTAAGGAACTTCTCCAAAGTTTTTATAAAAATATAATCATTCAGAGACCCATGTCTCACCCTCTGTATGTAGCACCACAAGTCCCAGAATCCTTTGCATTAGATATAGGAAATCCCATCCCTTTTGAAAACATGGGCACAGTACTGCTGCTGTACATACACAACCCTGCTAAATAGCAATTGACAAATATTAGCAGGGATGCGCCAGTACCAATGCGACATGCAAATCAACCCTTGCGCAACCACGGATGCGTCGCATTTACATTGCGGTGCACTGTGGCTTAAGGATAGACAGATGTGTGTTGCATATGATGGCATTAGGGGGGTGCTTTGCTGGAGTTGTGTCGCAAGTGCGATGCAACTCCAACAATGTCCAGGGACCGCCCATATCTAACGTACTGCGCCACTCCTTACGTCTGCTTCAAGCAGCCGTAAGGTTGCGTCGAGCGGCCTCTGAAAAGTGACTCCATGAAATCTTGTAGATTTCACTGTATCACTTTTACGAGGCATATCCCAAAGGAATGCCCACCCTGCCTACATCAAAGCTGGTGCAGTTCAATGTTGCGCAGGGCTTCACAATGTGACGCTTCACGATAGATGCGTCACGCTGCGAATATTTCAAAATGTGTCGTCAGTTGTACACCACCGCTGTGTCACAGAAGTGACTCAACAGCAGTGTAAATCTTCATCAAGGGGCTTTTAAACCTGCCAAAAATTATCCAAGAAGTAAATCACCCTGTGCCAGCCTAAATCACAAAGCAGAAGGTGAGAGAATCATCAGATCTAAATATGTCATACACCTATTCTGATCTTCATTTCCATCTCTGCCACGCCATTACATCCCCAACACATCACTGCTCTTACCTGCCCCATCTGCGGCAGTACATCACAACACTGTTAGCATGCAGAAGTCATGGGGAAATCCCTGAAAGTTCCACAAGCACATTTCCCATTTGGTTACCTTACCCTCTTCTCACCCATTGACACATTCAGCCAGAGCACAGACAACTGCAGTAGCAGAGGTTCCTGCGTCTACTGGGAGGAATAGACAATGTCCAGAGCAAAGCATTACAACCTCACTAACTGGTAAGTCAAACTGGCCAGGAGATGGTCAAAATGCTTACATTGTCAGGAAATGATAGAGGGACATATAGTGCCCACCTATGAAAGTCAACAAGAGATGAAAAATTTGCTTCATTACAATTGGAGTTGTCAATGGACTTTCACCTTTAGCATATGGCATTTGTGAACAGCGAAAGACAAAATATAACATGTATTGGCTCATCATACCTTTGTAATGATGGAACATAACATGTATTTCACCAACAGTCCCCAGACCTGGGAATCCAATCCTGTAATTGAGTCCCACAACTAGTCAAAAGGGTGTCCCCACTATATTGTAATAATGTCTGTAGACCTAATAAATACATCCTATTTGCACAAATATGGTAAGGATGAACATGCAGTGTTTTACCAGTCTCAGTTGTATTGACAATGCATTCACTGTCCAACTCCAAATCTTTCCAATATACATTAAATTGCACAGTCCACACAGCTGGTTATGTACTTCTTACAATGGATGGATTTTTTGCTGTGCATCAACAAAACACAATAGTGGACCTTACCTCTGTATTTGTAGACATGTCATTGTGATATAGGTTGCATCTAAGTAGGGAGCCCATTCTAAGGCATATGCGGGATCACTCATGACATTATGTATAACACACTTCTGAAACGGTGGTGCCCACAACCTTTTTGTGCTCGTCTTTT